>NW_020799095.1:132981593-133002766 GCF_003259725.1 Athene cunicularia
GGGAAGGGAAGGGAAGGGAAGGGAAGGGAAGGGAAGGGAAGGGAAGGGAAGGGAAGGGAAGGGAAGGGAAGGGAAGGGAAGGGAAGGGAAGGGAAGGGAAGGGAAGGGAAGGGAAGGGAAGGGAAGGGAAGGGAAGGGAAGGGAAGGGAAGGGAAGGGAAGGGAAGGGAAGGGAAGGGAAGGGAAGGGAAGGGAAGGGAAGGGAAGGGAAGGGAAGGGAAGGGAAGGGAAGGGAAGGGAAGGGAAGGGAAGGGAAGGGAAGGGAAGGGAAGGGAAGGGAAGGGAAGGGAAGGGAAGGGAAGGGAAGGGAAGGGAAGGGAAGGGAAGGGAAGGGAAGGGAAGGGAAGGGAAGGGAAGGGAAGGGAAGGGAAGGGAAGGGAAGGGAAGGGAAGGGAAGGGAAGGGAAGGGAAGGGAAGGGAAGGGAAGGGAAGGGAAGGGAAGGGAAGGGAAGGGAAGGGAAGGGAAGGGAAGGGAAGGGAAGGGAAGGGAAGGGAAGGGAAGGGAAGGGAAGGGAAGGGAAGGGAAGGGAAGGGAAGGGAAGGGAAGGGAAGGGAAGGGAAGGGAAGGGAAGGGAAGGGAAGGGAAGGGAAGGGAAGGGAAGGGAAGGGAAGGGAAGGGAAGGGAAGGGAAGGGAAGGGAAGGGAAGGGAAGGGAAGGGAAGGGAAGGGAAGGGAAGGGAAGGGAAGGGAAGGGAAGGGAAGGGAAGGGAAGGGAAGGGAAGGGAAGGGAAGGGAAGGGAAGGGAAGGGAAGGGAAGGGAAGGGAAGGGAAGGGAAGGGAAGGGAAGGGAAGGGAAGGGAAGGGAAGGGAAGGGAAGGGAAGGGAAGGGAAGGGAAGGGAAGGGAAGGGAAGGGAAGGATGACCTACCTGAGAGTAAGAGGAAAAAAAGGTCAGATAATATTTTGACAAATGACATGTATTTTCCTAGACTTTTCAACAAATAAATCAAAACAATCCAATAAGCAATTATGTTAAGGAACTCATACAGTATGGAGTGGATTCATGAGGTCAAGGAATGGAAAACAGAGTGCTTGACTTAATGGAAAAAAAAAAAAAAGGGACATAGGACCCTGTAGAGTTAACTGAACGTAATTATTAGCCAATAATCTGTAAGCACATAGAAGATAAACATGGCGTTGTCCAGACAAAATGATCTCAACCTTATCTATTTTCTTTCTTTTTCAGAGTAATTGGAATAAGCAGGAAGAGATAATGATTATTTATCTTGACATTTGTAAAGATTTTTATGCTGTCATATATAACACTCCCAAGAAAATACAGGGAATATGAACTGGATTAAATACTTACATCATAGATGAACAACTGATTGAAAAACAATATTCAAAGAGCATATATCAATAGCGCTCTATAAAACTGGGAGGCAAATTGAACCATATACAACATTTTTAATGACCTGGATTAAGAACTGAAAAGTACATTTCGAAAATTGGTGAATGTCAAAACTGAGTGGGAGGATTACAGACACTTTGAAGAATAAAATAAAATAAAACATTAAATTCTGCAATTAATGAGATTAAACCCAAGGGAAAAACTTAGAAAGTGATACATACAGAAAGGAGATATCAAATACATAAATGCAAAATGGACAATAACTAGAAAGAACTCTATACTGCAGAAAATATCTTCAGCACCACAGACTGAATGTAAGGCAGAAACGTGCTCTTATTTCAAAAAGAGAAAATCTTAATCTAAGATGCAGAAAAGGGGTTGTTGGATGGGAGATCTGGAAGGTAATTATTCTGGTCTATCTACTGCTGGTGGAATACTTTATCCAGTTTTGGGCATCATGCTTTAAGAAAAACTGAGCTTGGAGGAAGTCCAGGAGAGAGTGACAAGAGTGATTAGAGGTTTAGAAAGCATGGTGTATGAAGAAAGGTTGAAAGAATTTGGTTTGTTTAGTCTAGGAGAAAACAGACTGAGAGAGACACATGGTAGCAGACTTCCAATATGTAAAAATTTGTTACAAAAAGACTAAAATGGCTTGTTCTTCATGTTCACTATAGGTAGGTTCAGAAATAATTGGAACTATTTTCTGTGAAGAAGGTTTGGGTTATATATTAGACACGACTTGTAACTGAGATTCTTAAGCAATAGATCACACAAATGAAGAAATTTATGGAATCCCAGTTGATGCTTTTTTGTATCAAGTAAACCAAACATTTATGTACCGCCAGGCATGTTAGGTCCTCTGTCAGGGCAGGGGGAGGATAAGATGGTCTTCTCACAAACCCATTTTTCCACAGCTCCTTATTCTGAATAAATTGTACCTATTGCTTAGAAGCATGCATGAAATGTGATCAAACTAACAAACCCTACTATCTTATTACTCACTGGTTTGATGATTTGACTCTTATTTTTGCTTACTCTAGAACAGACACTTTTTTTTAGAATAATTTTATAATAGTTCTCTCATGACTCTAATAATAGTAACCAGCTGTCAGTAAACCTCTTCTCAACCTACTGTCTCTGCTTTAAGATAGGATAAACACAGCTGAACACAGTGTTCCAGCTGAGGATGTACTACTTGTTTATATAATGACCTGATATAACTTGTTAGGATAATTGTCTATCCTATTATTTATTCAGTCTTATATATTATTTGCTTCCTTGACCATTGTTGACACTGAGTTGACTATTCTCAGGGTGCCTATTCATGTAGACTTGCATGGTGCTCTAAACTCATCTTTGTATGTGCTGGTTATTCCGAATGATGTTGTGTCATCTGAAGATTTTGTCACATTGTTGTTCATCCTTTCTGCCCATTGTTCATATATATTATTAAACAGTCCTAGTTTATATTCTTCAGTCTTAATCCATTGCCAAGCTAAAACTATCCCGTTAATATCCTCTGCATATTCATGTTCCACACAACAAATGCTTATAAAGTCACTCTACAGCTTTTATTTTGTCTTAACCTTTTATGTTGAGGGGTGCACAGTAAAAGTAACTCCACATCTGACTTGGACACAGTTGAATGTCTTTTATTTAGTTGAAAAGAACAAGATTTTAGGGAGGCTATTTTAGGTGATATGATTTACTTGCCTGTTACATTCCACTGAATATAAAGATAGTTGGACTATCTCAGATGTGGAGCTTCAATGTCGGCCAGGTGAATTCTTCTAAAAGTGTTGGGGATCTTGGAACAATCATGCTGTTTCATCGTGACTGACAAGTATGATTTGGAAAGCATTAGCTGCTAAGACTTGAGAGGCTGAAATTATTACACCTAGTAACTACTTCAACCCAAGCATGCATTGATCAGTATCATAGAATAACAAATAAATATTAGAAACTTATTTGTTGTGGAATCCACAAGAGGACTACAATGGCATTGCCTCTTTACGTGTGTGACATAGCATGGACTTCCTTGGTATACGGCACACAAGGGGGTTGAATCATCAAAACCATAAAGTCATCAGTAGTAGAGTGTGCTCAGGGATCATCAGTCCTATGTAAACTCTGAGATGCTGTTCAGCATGAAGAGAAATCAAACAGCTTCACAGACAAGCTTAAACTGCTATCTTCTGCAAAGGAGCGCTTAAATGACAGAAGGACATTGTGAGATTCTCAGCTGACACACTACATAAAAAAAGGCATGATGGCCATTTCTTAAGTCCAGGAAGATTATTCTCACTCAGAAGACAGTAGATGCTACACACAGCAATATACCTGGCTGAAAGGTAAAAGCAGATGTGGCCTATACTAAGTGCTCTCTGTGAGGACAGTTGATTCTTTAAAAGTTGAGCATGAAAGCCCAACAACAACAGCAAAACCTGGGAAATGGGACTCTGTAGCTGAACCCTAATGGAAGAGAAATATCATAGAATCATAAAATCATAGGAGAGCCCAGGTTGGAAGGGACCTTGAAAGATCATCTGGTCCAACCTTTTGTGGGAAGGAGAGACTAGATGAGATGACATTTCTTTTACAAATTAGACAGGATGTCTACCCTTATGCCTGGGCAGATATGCTGTTAGGTGACACGAGACAGGATGAAGCATGTGTTGTTGGCTGAGAAAGGTAGAGGCCTGCAAAAATCCTCTTGATTTCCCCAACCCATCCATATTCAACTACTCTATTCATGACTGCATGAGAAGGTCGAGTAAAGAGAGGACATGAAAAGATTAACAATATATGTAATGTCGCTTGAAGAAATCCTTTAGTATCATCATGACCAGCCTTGTCTCTGGATTCCCTTACCATTTCTAGCCCTGACAGTAACATCACAAGAAAGAGAAAATTCTGCTTCTGGGCTTGTCCATTCCCTGAAAGTCAGTAATGAAAGTGACCAAATTGAAGCTATGCTTCAACCATGGTATAGATGGTTTCTAGAAAACTTCTCATCCAGCAGTAAAGCTTTGTCCATGTCATTCACTTGACTAGAGTCAGCCACTTGAGACAGGTACAGGCAGAGATGTCAGGTTTTGCAAAATAAACCCCATGAAAGCCTACAACCCAAGATCACAAAATTAGTATTGGTTGGGATGAGTGGTTCTGGTTAACCAAGATTTTTGTAGTCACAGAGCCTATAGGGATTATTGCACTGTTTTAAGTTTAAAACTTAACCCCCCAGGATTTTCTCTGCATAATTATCACTGGCTGCAGAATCATCTCCTTGATGTTCAATCAAAAAACTTTAAAAAATAAAACCAGCTACCATATGCTCATCACTGTGATCTTTTAAAACACACACCAGGTACGAGCTGATAAAAATACTCTTTTCTGAATCTTCAGGGAGCCTGAAATTTTATCTGTAACAGAGATGTAACCAAACTGGTTCATCCAGTTGGATTGTCCATTGTAAAACAAAGATAATAGAAGTGTCACTATTAACTATTTAAGTGCTGATCAAGTGGAAGGATATTTCTGTTACTGTTCCACAGCCCCAAGCCTCGACCATTTTTTATTTGTGTCCTTTTTCCTTAGAGCTCTCAACATCCCATCTTTCACCTTGCACTATCTCTGCCCAGGGCACCTTCCATAATGTAGTTTTGTACACACCTCCCCAAATCTGTAGCACAGTGAAGACATCTGGTTAGAGACAGATAAATGAGATGTCCCAACAACAAATGAAGAAAACAGTAGGAAATTTAAAATTTTATTTACATTTTCAAAAGTTTCTGGCTGTTTCCCTTCATTGAATAGAATGTGACCATCATAACTGTTGAGCAGTAGCTCAGTCTGAAACAAGTGAAATTACTGAAACCAGTGAGAAGTGTGGCTCTGCATGCATAGAGGTGTCACTGTCTGGTCTGGGCAATGCTGCCTAAATTAGAAGAATTGGTCACACACACAAGAATCCATTTTCATATCTCAGCAGCTGTTAAATGACTGTAACTGCAAGACCCACCTTGGTTTGGGATTTATCTGTGGTAGATGTTACCATACTAAGAACTGGTCTTCAGTGTAAAGTACAGTATAATGCAAAGATAACCAAACTAGTATGGCTACAAGGAACTGTACAGATATGTTCGCGTATAAGCGTATGGTATGATAGGTGCTAGTTATCCTTTCTGTTCAAAGCTAGCTCAATTATCTCTCTAATGCACTGCTGTCTGCAGTGTGACATACCCTTAAAACACTTCTTATTCCAGGAAAAAATTAGTATTATTAGCATAGTCACACAGGAACCCTGTGGTAAAATAAAGAACTGACTCTGTAACTCTCAAGCTCCGGTGTTTAATTAAACTACCAGGCTGCTGCATGCCCTCTGGGAGCCTGGCTCTGATGGTGCACCCAGTACCAGTTTGGCAGCCCACATCCAGGCTGCTGCCTGGTGCCTGGGCACAGTCAGGGCCCCTTACCTGCCCAGCCCTGGGTTCCCCAGCCTGACCAAGCTGCAGTCAAGAGGTCCTCATCTCATTTCCAGGGCTCTGTACCAGGGCTCTGGGCACCATGAGAGTGATTTCTACTCCCAGGTTAAAGGACTCTTACACCCAAAGAGACAGATACCGTTCTGTCAGCTAGTTGAACCAAAATCAGTCATGAGACAAGCAATGCCAATGTAAAAACAAGTAAGGTATTTATGTACAAGATCTGAAAGTAAAAAATGTGCATAAAGCAGGTGTAGAAAGAAGGGAACTATGCTTATTTTAAAGTTTTGTTTTTTGTTTTTGTTTTTTTTTTTTTTAATGTAGTCTGTTGACAAGTTGACAAGCAGTTTCTAGGCTTATTTTATCACATGGCTGTGAACTAGAACTCGTAAGAACTTTTTGTCCTTAATTTTGTAGCCACAGAACAAATTCTTTGTTTGCAGGAAGACACTTGCTTTAAAACCTAATTCCTACCCATTTGGTTCGTTAATTGGGAATATTCCCTTCCCTCAGGGACAATTATACGAAAACCACAGCAGAATGTCCTTGACAAAAGAGATTTCCACTGCCATGTTTGTCCTTTACATATGAATCAAGCAATGTGATAATTGTACCTTATATGGGCAAATTAGCACACTAAGTTCCACACCACCTCTGGTTTGAGAAAAAGTCATGAAACAAATTATTTCAGGCGAAAAAAAGTTAGGAAGTGTAATCTTCTGTTCATTAAGGGGTACTTTGCAACAGACTGTCTTTCTTTGGGCTCTATTATAAAATTTATATTCTGAAATTATTTCATATTTGCCTGCTATGGCTATGTCTGCTACCACAACATCCCATGGGAAACAGAAAATTTTTGAAGTGAGTTATTAACCTAATTTTCCAGAAAGTTCACGGATATTCACCTAATTCCCTGGGAAAACATGAATTCCCTCAAAGTTCTCAATTTCCATACTTACAGTTCTTTATGGCTTCCTTTAGTAATGTACTATTGAATAACAAGATAGTAATGGTGTTAGACATGTGCATTGATCTAAAATATTTGAACCCAATCAAACTCCTGAAGCATCTGCTGGACTATGTTGGGAAATATTCTGAAATGCTGTATAATCAGAAGAATTTCCATGTTTGAATATTTTCACCATGAGAGTCAGTAGACTGTGACTCCAAAGCACCATGCACACAAAGCCATTGTAAATCATTCCTTTCTCTTTGGACTCCTCAAGGAACATATCAAGGCTCTCACCTCATTTATGTCAAGATTAAAAACAATTAGCAAACTCATGAGAAAGAACTAACTTTTTTTTAAAAAAGGTATATATTAATATTGTGCCCTATAGCCAGTTGATTTTATAAATATATAAAGAGATGATAATTAAAGACAAAGATTTTTCACCAGAGTTGAACTTGTTTCTGACTATGCTGCTTGGCTGAGAAATCCCCCCAATCCTGTCACTCTCCTTGCTGTGTTCACACACTGCAGAAATCACAGCGAACATGCTGCCAAAGCAGATTGTGGTGGTTTCTTTCCTCATCAAACTCTAAAACTGTTGCATTTATCTGTACAAAAATGTTAGAGCTACTTTCAGACTCCCAAAGAAACAGCACATTTCTCCAGTTTCCTTTGAGTATCATTATGCCAGAACATAGTAATGTCTGACTTAGGGAAACTGGCAGCCCCTGTGTCAAGATAGAAATACAACAATCAGGCTTTAAAATGCACAAGGTATGATATTGAATAGATCTTCCAGTGTATGTGTGCATTAAACAACAAGGCACATAGTGGTTTTCCCTGAGGAAAAGGCTAATGAGACAAGCAGCCACTGCAAGGTATGTAGGTAGTGAAGCAATTTTATTTTTGTCACTGTCCTGGTTCAGCTAGGATAGGGTTAAGTTTCCCCAGCAGAGAGGGGGAAGGGATCTCCAGCCGGGTTATTCATACCATGCTGACATGCAGCGCGGGAACTTTTTACATCATGGCTTTTGTTGCGGGAAGCACGGGGCTGTCCGTAACCATTGCGGTATTTCTCTGTGTATCTTTTGTCTTGTTCACTGTTATTGCTGTTTATTGTTGTTGTTATTGCTATTGTTGTTGTTCAGATTGTTTATCACACTGTTGTATTAAATCTTTCCTTATTTCAACCCCGGGGTTTGTGCCTCACTGCCAGCCTGACCGGCTGAGGGTGGGGGAGGGATGATGGCAACATGGTCTCCCGTCCCAGCAGGGCTTAAACCACTACAGACACCAACCTAGAATTGTTTCGTGTCACTAGAGCACTTGGGAACACTGACATACTAATAAAGTTTCCGCTTTTTCTGGTAGTTATTAGATCTTGTGTGACATGTTCATCTCTAAAACTTCTTTAAGATCAAGCTATAATATATTGCAAAGAAGACCGTGGTTAGTACATGGGAGTGCAGCTCAAGAATTCCGGGTCCAGTTGCCTGTGCTGCACAGCATTCCTGTTGCCCAGAGTCCATAGCATGGATGATTCCTTTATGAGTCCAGTCCTTACCGGGTCACTCCACTAGCAGCTGGTCTTGCTGGTGTTCAATGAGTGAAAAATAACAGACTGAGGCATCTGTTTGCCACTTTGAGAGCCTGCCTTATAAGACTGGCAGATGCTTTGAGTCTCCAGCTTGTTGCAATAAATATTGGCTGATGGCTGATTGATTAGCAGCACTTTCTAATGATCTTTCTGCCCTCCAGCATATTTGAGAAGGTCTCTAAATGTAACTTTGTGTTTTTCCCATCATGACTTACAAATGACTTGCAGTGGGTTAAGTAACAGAGCCCAATATTTCTACCTTCTGGTGGAAGTCCCATGCCAAATTTGATCCACTGTGACACTGAGAAATTTTGATGGTGTGTTCTGTGCCTTTGCAGGAGATGGAAAAAAATTACTTGCCTCCTTTCTAGTTTCTGCAGGGTGATTGATAGCCTGATTAAACCAGGCTGACTCCATTTGGTTACAGAACTGAGGTTTTGTTACTGTGAAAAAAAAATCCTGTTACAGTGTTTTGCAGTTTAAAAAAAAAAAAAAAAAAAAAAAAAAAAATCACGTGGATTTAGACAGAAATATCTGCCTCCATGGAGACAGAGCAATGTTCAGGGAGGACAAACGTTAGTTCTCAGTTTGAATATCCCTTTCTACTTTCAGAAGTTCAGGAGTGTAAGGCCCTCACAACACGGAGAACCACATCTATATCCTTTGTGGTGAAGGCAAAGGCAAAACAGTTTAGGGAACTAAGATCTATTTCTGGTAGATATGGAGCAAATCTATATTTTCAGTCAGCCTACATGCTAGATCTGTGCTTATAAAAGGCTTATTGAAATTTATAACAACTGCATACTTGAATAATGAAGTGATCACCTTTTGTTAGTGAGTTCAGGATTTGAAGAGGTGGGTCCGTATTTCAAGAGGGTTTACATAGGGACTGAGTTAATCA
The DNA here is from genome assembly GCF_003259725.1 of Athene cunicularia. NCBI lineage: Eukaryota > Metazoa > Chordata > Aves > Strigiformes > Strigidae > Athene > Athene cunicularia. The sequence goes on from NW_020799095.1 coordinate 132,990,877, forward strand.
AAATAAATTTTTATACTTAAGCGAATAATAAATACCACTTTATTTGAGACTTTGAGGTTAGCAATCATGGAGTGCAGAAGGCAGATCTCTGGGTGAATTAAAAAGAAATTTTTGCTAAATTTCTATAACCTGTTCATATTTTCAGCATTTCAGTCCCTCATGTACAATTGCAGAACTGGGGAATGCCTCTATATTTCCTCACAGGTTTCTATTTTATTGTCACAGAATCTCCATTTCTTTTTACCCTTTATGCGTCCTAAGATTTCTTGTAAAAACATTTTCACAAACATTTTTTTTTACTTGCTAGCAAAAAATCTCAATAACTGTAGTTTACTGAAGATTGTACATAAAGTATGTATTTGTTATTGCCTAAGTGAATTGTATGTTTTACATCACTTCAGCAATTATGCCAAGCTGATGAGTCTAATATAAATAATCCAGCAATTGTTTTTGTATTGTGCCAGTGTATAAGGACACTATCCTAACCACTGCATCATGATTTAACAAAGGTTATTTTTTTTTTAATAAGGCATAGTAATCCTACTGTATTGGTAGCTCTGTCCCTTTTTTGAGTTGAGCTCTGCTATCCCACAAATTGGATGGAAATCTCATTAGTAGAGCTATAATGAGCTGGCAATGAAACCCCTTCAAGCTTGCGTGCTTACGGCCATTTGCCTGTTTGTCTTACTGTTCATCACGAGCCTGAAATTGCCCATTAAGATCGCAGTGAAGAGCAAGTCTGACTGGAGCTGTGATGCTGATGGAGCCACCAAACAGGCAGAAATCTGTCAAAACCAAAGGAGGCCACAGGGTATTATTTACAGGGAGACTGCACCTGTGTGTATGTGTATATGCTTATTCATCCTGAGGTCAAATTATAGGGGGGAAAAAAGAGATAGACTAGAGGGATTGAAATAAGAGGGGAAAGGGAGCAAGGACAGTGTTTTATCAGAACTTTTAAGTGTGAGTCAGCAGCATTTTATTGTACCTGAAATTAATAAGATGTCAATGAAAGGAACTTCTAGCGAGCTTTTGCTGTAAAGTGCCATGAATGCCAGCATTAATGTCAGAATAGGGAGATTCCCAGGATGGTTATGTAGATCCTTTGAATCAAAACTGTTTAAATCTGACTCCAACATAGAAGAAAATAAGTGGAAACTGGTGAAACCACAGATACTTAAATGGCAGGTGCTTCTGTTGCCTTCCAGAGAGAGAATATTTTCAAAAGTCAACATCCAGGACATTGAATACTTCAGAAAAATAGGTCCTGTTGTGATGGCAGAAGTCTCAAAGCTGCCAAGACTAAGAGTAGATTGAATAAAGTATTCTAAAAACCCAGTCTGTCTCACATAGTCTGTATAATAGACTGTAAGCATATTTTAGTGTATCGTACAGAGTAAACAAATGTATTAGAAAATCAAGTTGCCAGCAAACCATTACAGAGATCTGAGAAGTTTTTACACTGTTATTTAAAAAAAACCAACAATCTTGTGACATACATTTGAAACTGAAATCCAGCTACTACTTGAATGGAGAGTTAACAAGGCATGGAGTATCAGTCAAAACTCTCACTGTTTCTTAGGAAGATTCAGCCTTAAAGAATCTTAAGAATATTCCTTTAGCATTCTCTTAAATAACAAACAAATTAAAAACTAACCTTCTCAAATTAAAACCTTTCAAATAAAAAGAGAAAACAAAGTATTTTAGAAAAGGTCTGAAATTTTGCTAGCATTTAGTAACAAGAAAAAACCCACCAAATATAAATGGGAGACAAACCCAGCATGGAGTTCTTCTCAGAAAAAAGTATGTTCAGTAAGATGTACTGTTTAGACCATGAAACCGCATGTCTTCATTTTCCTGCCTTTATACTTTTGTAAATTTGTTTCCTGTTTTGAAATCAGGAATTAAACCCTTTGTTAAATTAAAATTTGTTCAAAATTTAAAATATGATTCACATAGAGATATTAGTGAATTCTGTGTATCCCAACAATTAAACTTGCACTGCAGTCAGGCTTCTAAGATTTTTATGTCCCAAATCAAGTTTAACAATCTTTTAAAATGGCACATGTTGCAAATTAAAACACAGTTAGCTTTAAGCACCAAGGTAAGAAACAGAGTCATGTATCGAACCAAAGAAGGTCATCCTGATGACAATTATAAAGCACTTGATGTGGGATTCATTGTACTTAAAATCAACTATCCCAGAGTTACAAATGTAATCTAAGTGAGCCATACAAACTTCTTCTGTTGTCAATAAAGAGATAGGAAACTCCAGAGAGTGATTCATTACACACTGTGATGAAGAGTCTCAGTTCACTGTCTACAGAGGAAGCCTAGATGACAAGCATGAGCTTTGAGAAAGATGCAGTAAAATATTAAAATTTGATATCTGAGTTTTTTACTACCCCATGGCCATCTGCTCAAATTTCTGAAAAATATTTCTGCCCTTAAGGAAGAAACATGTTGTCTACATGTTAATCAGCTCCTGAATGACTGCAACTTTCAAATCTGTATGGGACACAGTGGTTCTGGAGTAAATTCATGTGTTGATCGGGTGTTCCTACCTGGGTTGGCTGTTCACGTGACAGCTGTAAACTGGACTTTGCTTCTGCTGTTCCATTTTAAAATGTTGTTCTTTTTTTTTTTTTTTTTTTTTTTTAATCTGAGCCCTCAAGGTAAATGTCATTTTTCAGACAACTGAAGTTATCTAACATCAGTATCCCACTTAGAGATCTACTGTGCTAACTATAAAGTATTATTTATCTTGTGTGAAATTTGTTATATGGAAAAAGAATTAATATACAAGAACATAACAAAAATGTTATGATTTTCATTACAGACCTTGGAGACTCATTATAATTTAATGAGTTTTGCAAGTGAGTAAAAAAGCAAAAACAAAAAAAAGACAATTTGAAGCCCAAGAAGCTGTGTTCAAGATGTGGGTATATTTCTCATTTAATCTTAATTATTTATTATAGCATTGCATGGAGTGTGTTTGGTAAAATAATGAAGTCTTAATAAAAGGAAACATTACTGCAACATTTTTTTAACACCTTTTAACACCTTTCTTAAATTGAAAAAGATGATGGAAATTTTCTTAATTACAGGTCATACATATCAGTGATTATAAATTAGTTTTGATTTGATTTTTTTAGTTTTTAGTTTTGTTATTCATAAAACAATGATTCAGAGACTATTGAATCCATATTGATTCCTCGCAGCTGGACCAAATCAAGAAGACTGCAACTTCTACAATATCATGCTATTCTACTGGTTCATATCTCTCAAAGTACTCAGAGTTGGCTACTTTAAGCCATACTCAGGCAGTGTGGGGGGATGTGCATCAGTAGATGTGTATAGCTTTAACTCTATCTGCATTAGCTAAACAGCATGTAGGAAGACACAGAATCACAACCAACTGTACCATTTGCTTCTAGATGAACTAATTTCTTCTCAAGTTGTATAAGAGACAGGACCATCTGATAATGATGCTGGAGAAGAGAAATGAGAATAGTAGTCACGGCTGATCAAATGCAGTGTGCTCTTGAGATCACAACACAAATGTGTTAACAAAATTCACACTGGTAATGGCATAGACTAAGCGTGCTGGCACCAAAACAGCTGTAGAAGACATGTACTGAAGGAGCCGAACACTATGATACAAAACTGGAAAAAGCAGGAACAAGGAGGACAGAGATTACATTTGATTTCTTATGATGTGCTCCACACTAACACCGCTGCATCTCAGCTCTGTGAGCCAGATCCTGTCTGTTCGTGTAAATCCAAAGGAATTGCTGGTCAGTCCTGTTTTTCTGTCTATAAAGAAACATACAGTCCACCATGTGAAATGATGATGATGATTGATTTTCATAGAAAACTCTTTATTGATTTTTTGTTTGTTTGTTTGTTTGTTTGTTTTTACTAGAAATGCAGTACATGCATCAGCATGCGCCCAGTGGGTAAATGAGTTTCACCACTGTGGCAGCAACACAACACAGCAGTCAGTCTCAAAGGAATGTCAGTAAGGACAATAGTTTGATAACGGGACTGTCCTTTTTATTGACCATTTACAATCATTTCTATACACACTTTTTTTTTTTTTTTGAGATAACAGATTATTATTTTTTAAAAACCTGAACTATGCTAAGGAGCTCCAAAGTCAGAAATTTATTTGGGTTTTTTTGAGTAGCTAATACTCAGAGTAACTCATCCCATTTTGCCCTGGATTACTCCCTCTTCTGCATATTGTCCACATTGTGTAATGATAATTATTGTTGGGCTATGTGAAGTTGCACTCAGCTTTATACAACTTTCTTAACAGACAGACAGTGGGTCAGGGCAGTAGATTTTGCCAACAGAGAACAGATAGCAATTTTAATTTTTTTTTTTTTGGAAAGAAGAAGGTGTCATCTTTGAACAATGTGCTGCAGAGCTTGCAACCATCATTGGTCTTATGTGGTTATGTGGTTATGTTATCCTTGTGATAGTCTCCTGTTTATCCTCTAGTTTTGGGGTTGGTTTTTTTTGTGTGTGTGTGTGTGGTTTTTTTTTTTTTTTGCGGTTTTTTGTTTGTTTGTTGGTTTGTTGTTTTTTTTTTTTTTAGTATCACATTATAATGGATTGCTGTCATTGTTTATAAATTGGCAATGTTTCACCTCCAGCTAAAAATCAAATCTTTAGGGTCAGGGTGTGGTAAAAATGTGAAAAATATCAGGGAAAGAAACAGTCAGGTTCCCAAGGACTCTAGTTACTGATGGAAATGTTCAGATCATTGTTCAAGTCATTGAGAGGTTGTCTAGGGGTTTTAGGCTAAGCAACAGAAGAAGTTGCAAAAATCAGTACTCTAATTTCTCCTTCCTGTTCTTTTCAGTGCTCTCCTGAAGGTTTATATTCAAAGTGGTTATGCTGAAATACTGGAATTGTACATTTTCTGTCTTCTATCAAGCTTATGGCCAGGCAGTACTGATAAAGTTGATGATGATCTTGAAGTCTCTGGAATCGTTTTTCTGTCTTTTACTGATCTATCCAGATACAAGATCCCAAAGGTTCTTCCCTTTTTCTTTCATCTGCCAGTAGATCAGGCTTCTGATCTCATTGTTTGTGATGTCTAGGAGGGGAATATGGCCACACAGATCATAGTGAAGGGCAGTGGTGATGCTATCTGTGGTTTACACATTGTGCCAAATGTATTATGGCATTATGTTTTATAGCCTTTCACGTGCGTTATCCCTCCTCCCTTTGTGTGTGAAGAGACAGTGTGCAACTGCAGCCAGGACTGCCGTGAATGATTTTAGCCGAGCTATCTTACCCAGAAGTCTTTATTGACATTTTAATGTCTCCTCACCCATTTCCTGTATCAGGGCCTCCTGCCTCTAAAACTGATTTTCTTTCCATGATTGGATTTTCTTCCTGTGTTTTCCACAATTACGCTTTTACCCAATAACTTTAAAGCTTGTCTGAGAAATAACTCTCTAAACACAAGTTTTTCAGACTTCTTCCAGCTTTCCTCCTAAATATGTTTAAAATTTCAACACCTGAAATTTTGGATGCAATGCTCTTTATAGAGTAAGTGACTTTTTTGGTTATTCTTCCAACGGCCTCAGTTCTATTAAACTAAGACCCAGCAACACATAGCCCAGATAGAGCATCGAGTTTATTTGCCTTGAAGAGGGGCTGGTTCTGCTAGCTTGGCATTTAAGGAGTCAGATTTCTCTGAGGGTTAACAGTTCAATGACTTCCTCTGGTGTTAAAAATAAATAATTTCTTTCAACTTGTCTGAGCGGCAGGATTTTTGGAAAGACTCGATTATCTTCATAAGGTAAGGATAATTTTACCTGATCTACTAATCATCTGAGATTATTTATATGTGGGGTAATTATTAGTAATGTTTTGCAAGATGCATTGAATGTCCATTCAAATTCTTCTTTGAAGGCTGAATAATGGCAAGTTGTAAATTACAAAAATTGGGATGATAACAAGTCCCCCAGGAAACTTCCCCAAGGTTTATAGACTGGGTATAAATTGCAGTCTTGGAGGGTGAGATCTGTCTTCACGATGTTTTTATTTAAATTTGCAAGTATTATGTTATTTTAGTGCTATACATTCTCAATGCTTCCTTTATTCATGTATGAGTGACAAAATTAAAGACTCATAGTCTTTGCATATCGTCCTGAGATTTTCTGGCTTCAGCAGTCTTCATAACCAACATGTCAATCAGAAGTTGATCCCCAAAAGTACTAGTATTTCTTTTGTGTCCTTTTCATTCCCATGTGGAATTTGCATTGGTAACCACACTGTACTAGATTTGCTCTGATATGATCAGTGTTAGCAGTTTGCACATCGTTGAGAGACATGTGATTATTTAGGAGTTGGGAACTACTCTGCTTTTGTTTTCTATAATTAATACTACTCTGACATGCATCTTAATGATTACTGCTGAGGGAATTGCTTGGAGTTTTGTGCTAGTCTTGGGTGCAAAAATACAAAGTACTGAAACCAAAACCTATGGATAACATCTGGTCCTACCGTTTTCTTTTCTTAAGGGATCTCGACCATTTCCGTTGCTAATTGTAGTTTTATTTGTTGTTAAACCTCTGTTCCAGCATCCTTAATCCACCTGGTATTGCTTTGCTGTTTAATAAGTTTGTTTGAGATTTTGTTGCACAACTTTATGGACTCTGGAAAGTTTCTAGATTCCTCCTCATAAAGTCTTTTGTTTGAAATTGCATGGCTTTAATGTTTGCATGCCTTCTTTGTGATATTTTATCTTTTCATATCTTTAATCTTCAGATAAGGAGGGCACGGCTCACTTGCTCACTGTTGGATAAATGATAAATATTAATAATAACCTATGTATAACAAATTTGGATAAAGACAGAAATAGAATATTTTTTCTGGCTTGGCAACACTAAAATATAGGGTTTGGACCACCGTAGATTTATTTTTTATACTTGAACAGTAAAATATTGGTTCCCAAGACTGCGATTGACCTTGTTTACTGGAAATGTGGGGTTTTTTTTCTGTTGTTAGGGGTTTTCCTCTTTCTCCAAATGTTACCTTCATCCTACCTGAATTTATCTCTGGACAATTTTCTTTAGGGTTGGCTTTGTTTTGCGTTTTTTTTGGTCATTCTTCAGTTACTCTGCTGGAGAGATATTATTATCTGGACTCATTTTGTTGAAGAAGAGGTGTTCTTGTATATAATCCACAGGCTGGAAGTTTGGCCATCCCACCAGTTTTACACATTAATTGAATAAGGTTAAAAGATTAAAACTTCAAGAGTGAAGAACAATTACCTATTGATATCTCTGGAGTCTTACAAAGAAGCCAGAGTAAAGTCAGTGTAGCATTCATCTATTCACAGAGAGAGAAGCCTCAGAACTTTGTGATCCATGGTAGCAAAAGGAATTGATAAAAACAACAGTATTAATGTCTGCTTTGATCAGTAATGTTTTGACACCTTGATAATGGCTATAAGATTAGCTATCATTACAGCTAGAGACATCTCTTCTTCTCCATTTCAATAGTCTCCCTGGAAAGGTTTGAAATATGGATAGGAAGAAATTATATGCCACAGGAATGGGATCACCATTATTTTTCAAAATGAGCCTGGCCAAGTAGCAAAAGTAAAAGCTGTAGTGATTATTTCCCTAATAAATTTTGACAATAAATTAAAAATTATTTTCCCCAGTTCCAGTCCTGTTATGCCCATGACTAATTGGTAAGTGATCTCCCTACCTTTATCTCAACCCACAAGCTTTCTTATCCTATTTTCTTCCTCTAACCCACTATGGTTTGACGACCAAAGTTAACTCACCACATGTCATCATAGGCTGGTTTATTGTCCTATTTACTGAGGCTCATGCCATAGATGCATCTTTCCATTCCTCCTCAGTGAGTGTGGTTTTGAGGAGAATTTCCTGACCATGCCTGAGGGTGACATTTGCAGAGAGGTCTCAGAGCATGCAGGTTTGATCCTCTGTGGAGGAAACTAACCAGAAGAAGCTGTGACAGCACTATTCCTGGCATGATCCAGCCACTAAAAAGGATGTTCTGGCCACAGGAAAGGCTGGAGCTAGATGATTGTGAAAGACATCGCAGACTATGCACATGAAAAAACCCCTTTTGTTATACAGATCCATCCCTGCTTATGTAGACAAATCCAGTGGTCTCCTTGAAGATGACTTTCATTAATGCTAAGTAGCACAGACTAGTTAAGTAAAAAACAAGATTAATTTTCTTTGGTGTTTCATAATTTCTGTATCTACAGTGCTGTAGAAATAGTCCCTGACCTACAGACCAAATACCAAAGTATCTCCCACACTGATCTAGGCCAACTGGCCCCCAGCCGTGATATGTAACACTTGGTCCAGATATTTTCAGGCTATAAGCACCTCTCTGAAATATATTCTAAAATATAATCTTATGTTCAGTTTGAAGTGACAAAGATGGAGAGCTCTGTGATGGCCTATGACATGGTGTTTATAGCAGCATGCTGAGGATGTGATGCATACTGTGGGCAGTGGTAAGACATGAAGCAGGCAGGGTGCTTGTAGGTATACAGTTCACAGATGCAGACTTGGACTTCAGTACAGTCCCCTTTCATCTTAGAGCTAGCAACACACAAGACCACATTTGAGTTTCACCGCAGAGGGAAATAATTAGGAGTGTGTGTAGTTTGGATAACCAGTGGAGCAGAACCTGAGAGAAATAAAGCGATGAGCTGAGAGAGTAGATGCACCTTCTGCTGAAGAGCATACCATTCCCCAAGAGGAGAGTATGTAGTTTCTACTAAGATATCAAATGTTGCTAGTTATGCAACATATATGGTTTAGTTTGAGGTAGTCCTGTAAGTAGCAGGAAGTTGGACTTGGTGATCCTTATGGGTCCCTTTCAGTTAAAGATATTCTATGATTCTATGCATATAGTTTCTTACTATTTCCGTAGACTCACACTGAGATGAAATTCTGTACAGTTATTACATGTATGGTGTTCTCCCTTACTATAAATAAATGCTTATCACTGAGGGGATTTCAAAGAGGTATTAACAGTCGTTTCAGGTCTGGTTCATTTTCCTCCCTCTTAAGCAAAACTGTCTAAAATTTCAGTGTTCCCTTCAAGGATAAACTTGGTTTGTAAGTATGCAAAGATAGTCAGGGTAAACAGACTCATTGTCACCTTCTGGAATACCTCAGCTAGGCAGGATTTAAACAGGAATTAAAGTACAGGAGAAGGAAAATGTCTCCAAAATTCTGTGTACAATAACTCTTGCCAAGACCAGCTTTTGAGACTTACTGATGACATTCAGGTTCAAGACTCAGTGAAGTAGCTCAGAACTTCCCATTAAACATGGGCCCTGGGTCTTCATCTCCTTCTGTTAATTAGTCTTAGTCTCTGAAGAATGATGATGTCTTGTGATGCCAGCGCAGCTCTGAAAGGTCTAAGTTTGTCAGTTAGTATTGCTATCTCCTGTTTGCAGGGTTTTATCGGTCCTTTAACACACTCATCTCAGGGAAGGATAGCATCCTTCATCAGGATGTTCTGGAATTCATATCCCTCAGTGTCCTGCTATTTGGTTATTTTTAAAGGGTCTGAATGAAAAGAATTAATCACTCATACTTTTACAAGTGTATAAAAATATTGCTCCTTTACCAGGAATATTATTATTATGTAGCAAGTGGTATGAGTGACTCCAGGAACAAAACTTGAGGTTCAGAACAGGATTACCAAGGTGCATGAATCATTCACTTACATTCAAAGCAAATGGACAAACCAATCCCCAGAGAATCAATCATTTTAGTAGAAAGTACATGAAGTGCAGCAGTTGGCAGCTGGGGATTTCTGTTTGTATGACTGGTTTCATATGGAATTTTCTTTTTTTGGGGGCAGAGTCAGTGAGGATTTATGGATGTTTCAATTTGCAATGGATGACTTGAAACAAAATCTTTGCTCTGATCATTCCTAAAGTTTATTTTCATTTAGAGTTATTCACTTCAGTGTGAAGGGCTGATGTTTTCATACTTTAATTATTCAGGTTACATATAATGTTTGCTCTATATGCTATGAGGGCTTATATTTAGCTTTAGACATATGCATCAACCTTGGAGAATTGTACTCCCCCAATACACAGAACAATTTACTGAAAGAGCCACCAGTGAAACCCTGATGGTTTGGCTATGGTTCTTCAGGTCTAAATTGCAAGTTACCCTCATTTTCAGTTGAACTCATACAAAAAGTAATTTTTTCAAGGTCAGAATTTGACCATATTATAGGAAAGATGTTTATCATTATTATTAATTGTTGTCCATTTGGAGCACTACTATCAGGTTCACTTTCATTTGATTGCACAAAGTGAGGAAAATTCAGGTTGTTATATGGGTAAAATCAGCCCCAAAGAGATTTCTAGCATTAGCAGTAAAGACAAAGGGAGTTTGAAAGCAAATGCCACCAATTATTGAGCAATATAAAAAGAAAAGCTTTTCCATGGCACAATCATAGGGAGACTAAAAATGAGATATAATATAAAATGGACAGTAATCTGGACTGATAATCTACTCTGTACATATCTCCTCTGTTGTTTGTCCTGCACTGACAGTCCAGGAGGATGTTAAATGCTAGTGGATAGGAATGGACAGAGGAGGAGGAAGAAAAAGGCCAGATGCTAGCTTGAAACTTCAGGAATGATTTAATTAGATCTGTTTGTCAAACACAATAAAATAATAAAGCAAGAATATTTGCACTTCTAGCTGAATATTTTTATTGGGATTTGCTCATAAATAGAAAGCAAAAGGCCACATAATTGAGAATCGGAGGAAAAAAAAGAAAAAAAAAAGACTCTGTTGTATGTTAAAATAAGGCTGTATTCCAAGTACAGAATAGGGTTCAATAAAAAAAATGGTGTACCATAATAGACTAAAGGGCTATCTGTGTAAAATCCAGAGCTACAGCACTGAAATTTGCATAGTTAGATGAATAGTTGAAAATTTTATCAGGTTTTAGGGACTATTTTTGTTTCATTCAGTTTACTGCTCTTCTGAGAACTGATACTTTGTCTGGTGGCATAAGTAAGTAAAGATGAAGGAACTATTCCCATTTACACCAGTGAGAAGTTTGCGCCATTGAATTTCACATAACATGATTTTATTCTTGGAACTGACTACTGTAAATTATATATTTTGCTCTTTGAGATTGTTGATTATATTCTGCAGTTGATTAACTGAAGTTTGGTTTAAAAATTTGCATTTTCTGAAGCATAAAATCTGTGAAAATTTTGCCCAATATATGTCAATTTGTGTAACTTCAACAAAGCTAAAATGCATCTTTCAAAATCACTTTGCAAAGTACTTTCCAAAGTGCTAAAAAAGAGCAGGATGCAAGAACCAGTCATCGCCAATGAGCTGTAAGTGCTTAGAGAGTCATTGAAGTATGGTATTTCTAGACAAAATGGGTAATATTTTCTGTGTCTTCTCACAGTTTGTCTTTCTGCTTTAACACATTACATGTTATAATGTAATCTATGAGATAGAAACAATACCAGGAGTCCTAATTAAATTAAAAGTAATTACCTGCTGTGTAGATACGGCTTTCAATTGAGCAGCTGCAAGTTGATATTTTGTCATCCTCAGTTTATCTATATGCACATGCGTGATTCTTTGTATCAGTTATTAATGACGTTTTCTCAGTAGTCATGAAGTGTAGTGGAAAACAGAAGAGGAAAAGAATGAATGAAAAAGAAGTGTTACAGGTAATGAAGATAGTGAATGAGTACATTTACTACAGTAAGACTTCAGCCGGGATGCTAGTTCCTTGCTCACTTATTTTCTGTTATATCTCAGAGTGGTCTGAAATAAATATAAGATCATGTAATTTATTTATTTATTTTGCTTATTGG
>NW_020799095.1:133002835-133045328 GCF_003259725.1 Athene cunicularia
GGAGAGGAGAGGAGAGGAGAGGAGAGGAGGAAGAACCTCAGTGAAAATAAGACCAAAAAGAGGGGTTTTTTTAATGGTGTAATAGATTTTTCCATTTTTAGAAGAAAAAGTTTCTGTCTTTTAAGCAGACTTTTATGTGAGAACAAAAGGATGATTCATTACAGAAAGTATCACACTAGAGTATTATTCTGACTGACTTAGTGTCTTTTTCATCTGCATGGTTCTCCTATAACAATGGGATACAACATCATTCTCCAATCGAGAATATTATGCAGCAGCTTAAGAGTGTACGCAGGGTGATGTCCATGTGAGTGACTGTTATCTTGCTGGCATAAGCCTGCTACCAAACAGGAGCAATTATTCCCAATGCAGTCAAATTAAATTTTCATAACTACGAAGCTGCATTTTACCTTGAGGCACTACCCGATGCCCATTTCTTCATTCCTCGTTCCTTAATCCTCTATATTAAATCTAAACAAATCAATGTTTACTAACATTAATATTTTAACATACAGTACTTGCTCTGCCTTCTGAAATCTTGTGCCTTTATTAGTAGCGTGTTAAAGGCTTTCTGCGGTGAACAGGAAAAGGCTATTTTTTTGTTTTCCGCTCTTGTTAACTGGTTTATTTCTTCATGCGCAAATGTGCACATGTAGGCATATATTTTTTCTGCCACTTAAGTCATAAAAATTCCTAAATAATAAGAGAAAACAAATCATCCTTTCACCACTGAACAATGGTCATATTATGAAAAGACTAAGGGAGCATTAAAAAAACCTGCATCGATTCCTGCATTAATCAAGTGAACAAAATGGGTTCACTACCCTTTAAAGATCCATCAGTCACTTCTTGGTCTCCAGATTTACCAGTACAGGTCCATACACCTTTATCAAAGCATGCCTCTGCCTAGAGGCTGAAGGTGAGGGCTTCACAAACCATATCAAGAGCAAAACACTTCTGCTGCTTGTGATGCTGCTTCCCAGATACAGCGAACCCACAACTTTCCTTGCAGACACAGACCCCTGATTCCCACCCTGCAGTTCCGTCATATTCCTATTAGATGTCTGCCAAATAACCTAATTATAGCATTTGACTGGCTACTCGATACCAGGAACTAGTGTTTGTCTGTATGTGATACAAAGCAAATTAATGGATAGCAACACAAATCAATTACAAAAATAATTAAAATAGTATTCTATTTCCTTTCCTCTTTCCCTTACTCCCATCCTTCCCACTCATTTTGTGATTTTTCTGTCTATATCTGTACGGTAAATCCCCTGGCATTATTCTCTGTCCCCAGTGAAGTTTGAAACTCCTTTCAATTTAGTATCAGCAAACGTAATTACAGGCTAGTTACTTTCACTTCCAAGTCATTAATGAAAATGTTAAATAAGACTGGACCTAAAGTAGCTTCCTAGAAATCCACCAGATAGTGCTTTCAGTTTCTATAATATGGTCACTCTCTCTCTTCCCAGAAAGACTTCTCAGTAAATAGGAACATCACCCCTTTACTTAGTTGGTGGGAGTTCCCGGGTAGTCATCCAGATTCCTCCAGGACTAAGTATAATCTTTCCCATCCCCTTGAGTTTCTTGCCAACACATAAACTAGCAGAGCAAGGCTTGAAAACTGAGATCCTTGGCAAACAGCTAATGTTAGTTTAAGGGTTTACATCCTTTGCTGAAGATGAGGAGATGGGGGTAGAAAGAATATTAACTTTATTTAAGGCTTTATAACACAAGCACAGTTTTACCTATGGCTAGGACTACAAACTTGAAAGTAGAGTTCAGTAGGCTGTGTCCATCAGCCATGGGAGAAAAAACCACAGATAATATGGAAGCTGATAATTACCAAACTAACATCAGCAGACACATTTTCTCTGCCTTTATTATTAGAAAAAGTTAAATCCTGATATCTAGTTCATTCGTTGTGTTTTCTGGCACACACTGGATGTTTGTATGCCTGCTGGGCTGGAATCCTGATGCTGGAAAAAGTAAAATAAAGCATGCTGCAATTTCTAGCTGGCTACTGGGCTCTTCTCTGCACTTAGCTTCAAAGATTTTTTAAAATATATTTTTCTGCACCACAGCTCAGAGTTGCTAAATCCAGAAATTGAAACATTCTGGGAACCAAATCATTTGGGGACAAATCAAAGCTCTTGGAATGTTGCCCTAGGATTTGAAGATAACAGTTAATAGTAAAAACTGTTCAATATTTTTAAGGAAATCCCAATTATAGAAGGCTGCACCATTCAAATCCTTGATCCAGGAGTAGAAGGAATGCTTCATTTCTAACAGAGGAGTAAATGCATGCCTGTGTTGTCAAGGCAAGAATTAGTGATGACAAAAGGAAAACCCTTGCATTTTACATCTTTTATGCATCTATATTTACATGTTGGTAGCAGTTGCTTGTGAATTCAAAGATGAAGCTTATTTCAGCTCTGTTCAAGCTTATTTCAGTCTCCGTGTCTGTAACAGGTCTAGCAACAATGACAGATCCCTATCCAATTTATGTACTTTATTTGTAAAATATTGGTGGTGTTTTCCAAATGGAAAGAATAAAGATTAGAGGCAGAAAGAGTTTAAATGGTGTTCTTAAGGCTCCTTGCCTGGCTCCACTGGAATTCCCTAACATTTGAATTGTGTAATGATATTTTAAAGCATAGCTTAGTTGAAGTATAAATTTGCAGAGGTTCTAATTACACTGTTACTTTCATCTAACGTAAATGTGTGCCCTGTGAGAAATGGATGCCCAGAACACCAAGATTCAAAGCTGATCAGGTTAGTTTTCAGGTTAGTTCTCAACAGTAGCTAGCTCTCTGAACAGCTCTGAAACTGCTAGTGCCAGCACAGGGGAGCTAGTAGAAATCAGTAACTGAGGATGAAGGAAAGGACCTTAATGGCAATGTGAATTTACATCAGACTATAATGACTATGAAGCTACGGTCAGAGATAACAAAAACTGACAATAATAGACCTTTAAGACTTTTCCATATGCTCCCAATCCCAAAGCCCCAGTAGCCTCAGGATTTCAAAGATAGTAATTTTGTAGCCTGAAGGCCCTGTCTTTTTAGGCAGATTACTGGTGATCCACAAGGGATAGTCTGAAGTCAAGGTCAAGAGAACCATTGGGCAAAGCTGACCAGAGAGCCTGACAAACTGTAAAATCATAACACTGCAAAGCACCCGGAGGGTTCTGCCAACTAGAGCCTCTCTATCATGGTCATTTGTATATTAGAAACTTTGTATAGAAAATTCCTGAAAATATTTTTAAAATGTGAAAATTTATACTTAATTCACTATAAAATATGAAAATTTATAGTGTAGTCAGTCCAGCACCTTGATTTAGAGACCATGCGCTATTGAACATTGGGAGTGCTGCAGCCATGCAGTAAGGATGCAGAAGCAAATGAGATGTACACATATGCTCAAACTGTGCATATTAAACAAAAGCAGCATGATGTTTTGCATATGGGACTTAAAGATGTTATATGTAGAAGAACAGCATGTCTTCACAGTAACTGGGTATATGCACTATAAAACAAAAGAAAGTATTTCCACCAATCTGGTTTCTCAATACTTATATTTAAATTCTAAAGCTCCATGTATTTTTTCCAATACTTATTAAATGCATTATTCACCTCATGTGTGATTTGTTAGCTTCAAACACAGACTCATACTCAGTTATCTAATATTAGGCACCTGACTACAATGTCTGAATTAGGGCTAGAGAAGCCCTTGACACCCTGTGAAGCCAGAGAAGATGGTGAGATGTTTCCAGAGGATGATTTAGGACTTTGGTGCCTGTATTTCTCCAGTGACTGCAAAGAGACCTTAGACTGATTTCAGTTTCAGCAGTTTTAGTGAAACTCTGTGTGAGTTGATATGGACTCCAGTAACAAGGATGGATGTCAGTCACATTTGCCTCTCTGTAGACCTCTCAGAGTGTCCAAACACAATGGCTAAAACCTGTGTCAGAGTCCCCATTCTGGAGTCTGTTTCATTACTTTCCTAGTATCACCTTTCCATAGAAAGCTTTTTCTTCATCCCAGCAGAAGATAGCGTTTGCAAAATATTTTCTTCATGAAGGTGTAGTCCACAGCACAACTTTTCTGCACAACCTGGTAATTGCCTGGAAATTATTTGTGTCTTATTGTTCTTTTCCCTTGAAATGTAGGAGCAAAGGAGAGATCTCTTCCGTATCTACAGGTACATCTGATACAGCATCAGATGAAGTAAACACAGAATCTGAAGCAGAAATACAGTACTTTGGCAATGCTGTGCCTGTCTAAATGGCAGATAGACAGGGCAGTTAACCTGGGAAGGCACATGCCACAGCACAGCCAGAGCCAAACGGGGATTGCAGCTGCCCTGCGTGGGGATCCCGACTCAGCACTTCAGGACACTGTTTAGACAAACTTGTTGCTGCTGACAGCTAATGGGGAGTCTCTTCACACTCAGGAAACAGGGCCAGTTAGTGTATTCATTGCTCTGGCATTGCTGTTTGCTTGCCAAGCAAAACAAGAGCTACAGCTACAGAGTGTTTGCAGCAGAGGAGTAGGACAATCTACTCTCCCAGAATTTTTTTCTTTCCCCTAGCATGTTTACATAGCTCACTTCCTCTTCAGAAAAGTAGTATTTTGGAAGTACAACCCAGTTACTATAAAATAATGGGAAGTAATGGATTACATGTTCATAGTTCAGACTGTTCAAAACCTTCCTGGCAAAATATTTTTGTTTCAGAAAACAAAAGGTTTTACTGATCACAGAACATTCCACCGAAAATTACTAAGTTTGGTAGAGTTTCCATTGGGGTAAAATACTCTATTTTGGTAAATAGTAGACTTCATGTACTACCACAGTGCATTTCTGTGTTCTCCAGGTCCTTACCAGGATTCAGCTGAACTAGGTTTAAGCTTCTGCAGTGTATCATGGTATCCTGCAGTTCAAAATGAATTTTAATGAATTATTTCTTCTGGAATTTACGTTCATACCAAGACATATCTCTTGCACCATGCTATATTAAGTGCTGTGCTTGGTTTTAATTGTCACTACCAGCTCCACATTTTCTAAATATTTCAAAGATGATTAAGAAATTTATTAAAAAAAAAAAAAAAAGGCATGTGAAGATGAATTTTTAAAATGTCTTTACTGGCTTAACTCAGCTCTTTTTGATAGGATAATAATAAGACTGTTCCAAAAGTTTTTCACAGTCACAAATATTATGTATTGAACCCAAGATGCACAGCAATACTCATGTTTCCTCCCCAGTATTACCTACTTTCATTTCTCTTCACATTTAGTCTGCCTTTGGGAGACCGATTATCAGTTCTTTTTGCCAGTTTGCTGTTGTCGTCAATGCTGAAACATGTGCTAGTGCTGCAAGACTATGACTTCAAGCATCAGAGATCACTCTTTTGTTGATATGATTGCCCTAAATCCTGCCCTTTACTTGTGTTTTTCCTAGATTATTTATGCTGGTAAAATCCTCTTCTGATATCCAAGAGTCATTGCAGTACCCCTCCACTATTTAGCTTGCTCCATGTTTTTAGAGTATCTTCTCTGTCTTTTGGAAACCCTAAACATTGTTTTGCAAATCAGAAATTATTTCAAGAATATTGGTTTTGCATATTAGTTTAAGAAACAATGAAAACCATGATTTCATAATATACCAAACTCAATCTTTTCAGAATCAGATCTATTTATAGGCTTGATGTTTTCTACCTAAAAAGCAAAAAATTTCTCTGTGCAATCATTTCAGAAGTTTGCAAGAAAAATTAAACCGGGCATTCAAGACCACTATCTTCAAAGTTACTTCTTTCTGGATTCTTCTCAGCTGTTCTGTACACTGCATTCCTAAACATTGCATACTTTAAATTACATTAGGTAATAAGTACTCCAGATGTGAGCAGTACTTCAATCCTGTTTCCAACAAAACTATCAGGTGTTTATGCTTTTTAGCATTTCAATTTAAAGTGAACCATTTCTGGATGGTTCTGTCAAGTTTAGTAGTTCCAACATTCAAATTCTATTTCATAATATGCTCAGAGACCTGCTCCGTATTTGCAAAAAAGTATGTGCACATGAAGATTAAAATGTGCATGATTTTTTTTTCTCATCACAAAACACTTCCCTTGAGAGAGAGAAATGGTACACAAATAAATTTTCTAACCTCACTGACCAGATTGCTGATGAAACTTTCCTTGCACTCTAGCACTTTCTTTATCACATTTATGACACGTTCAGAAGCAAAGACCAAGTGTTATTAATAGAAGAGGAATGATTAATTTTCTGCAATTTAAAGTGTTAATATTTAATTGTGACCTTTGTAGAAATGTTAAGGTTAAAATGTAAAAGTTAATAAAACTTCTATTTGAAATAACAGCAGATGGCCATGTGGTGAATACAAGCTTAAAATCACTCTTGGGGCTCTATTATGTTCACAAACTGCCTCAGCTATCAATTACTGTGTATGTTGCTGATGAGACAAAACCTGAACTCCTGTTTCATGTAGTGCGCCTTAGCTGAGTATCATCTGACATGAAGGGCTATAGAAGGCTCTGATTCCTAAACAAATGCCCTGTAGAGGTGCCTGGCATACTCAGTTAAAAGATGTTAAGATTACTGTTGGTTTTTTCCCCATGAAAATTTTCATGAATACAACACAGATTAGAAAGTCACATGATAGTAAGAGTTTAATTCCCTAGAGTATTGCTTCTGAAAATATGAGAGCACTGAGCCATCTCATGTTGTGTAGAAATGGATTTGAGATACATGAAGGAAAATATTCAGTGAAAGAGAAGCTCATGTCTGAGGCCTTGAGACTTGGACCATGAGTCCAGTTTCTGAGAAGCTGGAAAGGCAAAAGCAGTATACAGCAGAAGGAAAAGTAGCTGGATGAAAACTGTAGAGAAGAAGATGCAGTCAGAGCCAGTAAAAGAAGAAGGTGATGTAGCCAAGACATGCAGAAAGCAGACACTCCCTTCCAGTTCTTTTTGAATAGCTTAATCCTTACTGACTCTGGCTGATTTTTTACTAGACTCTTTGACCTAATATGCCCCACAGATAACTTTTTTTTTTTTTTTTTCTGTTTGGCAAAGGTAGAGAATGCAGGTAGCAAATTGTTATTCTTTGTTTCATTTCCTTTTTTTCCTGCTGGCAGGTATTTCCAACCCTAATTATGTTTTCCTTCTTTATTTCCAAGGCTATTCTATGTTCTTTAGGGCAAAAGATAGGAATGAAAAAAACTATTAAAATAGGCCTTTCTATTTTTTTTTTCTCTTACCGATTCACCAGCAAATGTCTAACAAAAGTTCATCAAAAAGATAGTATGGATCTTACTTATATCAAATTTCAATGCAATTGCTCCAATTTTAGCATACCCTGGAAACACACATGCAGGAATTGGTGGATAGGAAAAGTAATGTTTATCCACAGTGCCTGATATGAAGAAGACTTTAGGGAGTTCCTTGAGTTCATACTTAATGAAACATAGTAGTGAATATTTTCACAAAGGTAAGAACATAAACTCAGTGATAATGGTTTGATGATTCAGCGAAAGGGGCTTGGTCTGACAAGAGCGTATGGTGTTAATACGGAAGAGGATGTCAACAGCGAGTATATGCACATGTGAGATCTGCCATACATCCCCTCAGCCTTCAGCACATGGCAAGGCTGGGGTGGCCTGAGCTGTAAGCTATCGGTAGTTGATTTTTGTAAAGGTAAAGTTCTCTGCTTTGTTTTCTCTCTATGTTTTCTGTTAAAGTTTTCTCTCTGTGTCAGAAGAACCCCTTTATCTTTATTGGTTCTTCTGTCAAAAGTTCCTAGTGAAAAAGCAGATAGTAAAGTATAGGCAGGGGTCACACTTTAGGGAAGAAAATGGGACAAGGCAGGAAGCAGATCATCCACTAAGCATGAAGGACACTCTGCACACAGACCCATGGGTCAGTCTTAGTCATCCAGCTGATCTTAAAACATCCCAGAAGAGATCTTCAGACCCATTCTTAGCTGCCAGCTAATCTGAATGACATCAGTGCCTTTGGTTTCAGTTGTAAGGTGAGGTCAATAATCAAAAGATAAAATGCTTGCAGGTGTCACAGGTTAATTAACAACACCACATCCAGGGAACATAGCATATAGCGACACTCCAAAGAGCTCAAGGAAGGGCTGTTAGAGTAAAACAGCAAGCAAGGGAAGTTTGCTAAAGCTATAAAAATTAATTACCAGTACTTTTACCAATCTTTCAGGACTGAACAGCTTTTCTGATGGTCTGGAGGACCAATAGCTGATCAGAGCATGCAGGGAATGTTAGCAGAAAACCTGGCTGCAGCAGAAAAGCAAAATAAATTGTTTATATTTGTGTTCACTCCAGAGGAGGTAAAGAGACTCCAGTGATAGAACCTTCATGGGGAATGTCTTAGAGAGTCTGCCTGAAATCAAAGTGTCAGAAAAAGGTATTTTAGAATGTGATGATATTCTGAATAATAATGAATCTTCAGACAGGGATTGTATGGGTGCAGGTGCACATTGTGATGAAACTGTGCCATCAAATTAATGATCTGTTCACAGAGTATGACTCGTCACTTAGAGCTTCTTCCATGCCTCTGGAAAAGAAGGCTGCAGGTATGGTGCAAATTTTTAAAACAGGCTCCTGAGTGCTCTGCAAGCCTGATGTCCAGGCTAGGAAGGTTTGTAGAAATTATCACCAAAAATACTAATCAGCCAACAATTTGACGAATATAGACAGAAGCGTTATGGCTTTTGTACAGGGAACTCATGTCTTATGTGTCTATTGGGTAATCTATTTGAGAGAATCACTGAGCATGTGCACAAGGATGAGACAACAGTCTTCTGAGATTTCCACAGGCTCTTCTTTCCTGTAAAAACTTACTTGTGATCATTTAGCAAGAAGAGAAAAAATATCTCCTACAGAATGTCTTATTAAAAGGTAGTAAATAAAAGTTAGGGGTAAATGGTCATTAGAGGAGGAAAATAGTGTACCCTACAGAGACCTACGCTGAGGTTTGTCCTATTCAGCATATTCATACAGGATCTAGAAAAGGTGGTAGAGACTGATAAAGCTTGATGATATTAAATTATTCAGTGTAGTAAAAATGAAAGCTGGCTCTGAAGAGCTGTGGAAGGATCTCACAGTATTGAGTAATTGGGCAGTAAAATGGGAGATGAAATTTAGTGCTAATAAATGCAGAATAATGCAGTTGGAGAAAAACAAGCCTAATTTTACAAACATGGTATTGGGCTCTGAGCTGTTACCACACAGTAAAGAAATCCCAAAGTCATAATAGGTAATTCTAAGAAAACATTAGCCTAACACAGTAGTTGTTAAAAAACCCCAAACAAACAAAAATAAAATATGAAGTTGGGAAGTATTAGGAAAAGACCAGGGCACAAACAAAATGTGTAATTCTTCCATTAAGTAAATCCAAGTATCTTTTGTGTATCATTTTGATGCCCATCTCAATAAGGATAGAGAGATTTGACTGCATTTGATGTTCTCCTTTTATCTATGCAGATCTGAACACATATCCTCTGTTATAATGGTTGGCCCTTGGAGATTCAGAAGTGGGTGCATTTACAGTATATCTTTTTGAATTTTTTTCATTTTGCAGGCCTGCTTATATGTACATATGTATACCTTCAGAGCAGTCTTGGTGTGAATGTAAAAGCCTAGTTCAATGAAAGCCATGCTGAGATAGCATCAGTGAGCAGGCTTACCAGGATACATGAACTGTGCATGGATGGATTTGAGAAAAGATTTCAGCTGCTGATGATTGAGTGGATTTCAAAGGAAACATTGAAATGAGGCTACATGACTACAAGAGCAGGTGAAGACGGGATACAAAGTGAGATGTTTTATGTGCTGAAACAGCAGCAGAAGTCAATAGAAGCAGCTTGTCTGGTTGTTTGGATGCTGATTTGAGAACTGTGTTGACAGACATGGCTTTCAAACAGGCTTTGATGGGGAAGTGATGGTTTTAGTTGAAGGCAGGATGATCTGAAGGGGAAAAAAAATTAAAAAAAAACCCCTGAAATGGTCCACTTAAGTCTAATTATGTATTAGAACAGTGTCCAAATGTTGTCCCTTCTGAATAGAAAACATTTTAATGTTAATGTCTAATATTTTAAAATAACCACAGGGTGGGCGATGGCTGGGTTCTGGAGGTCTGGGTGGATATTCTGCTTTTTAACCCAGAGAAAGCTGTTTCTAGAGCCAGGAGAGTTCCACTGGGAAAAAGAGTTATCAGAAACATCCTCTGGGGAGATGTGTAAGAGGCAAGAGAGAAAAAATCAGCCCAGCCTCTATGCTTTACAGAGATTTTACTCTCAGATGAAAAGAAAATGCTGAGCATGATGAGAAATGGAAAAGTTGTGGATAATAACCAGTGATTATACCAAGTCCAGGGGCTGGAAGTCCAGCTGTTTTGTCTTGCATTTTCTTTTAGAAAGTATTGTTGTCAAAAAACATCCCTGTTTTAAAATAAAATTTAAAAATCCATCTTCAAGAATACAAAGGTTCAAAACCAAATAAACTGAGTGATAAAAGGAAAATGAAAGTAGCTGCCTAGGAGGAAGGGTCTGGGGTGTGCGAAGAGGAGCTTGTTTTGTCACCCAAGCTGCCAGCTTTTCAGTAGGAAACGGGAGAATGACTATAGCATCGAAGTCAAGGAGGAACTGGTGAGGAACTGGAAGCCTGTCTCATTTTTTTCCTGCCTTAACTGAGGACTTTCTCTCTTTTCCCTTCTACCCCAAATCCTTCCTCTCCTTCCTCCTCTTCTTATCAGTTGTCTTTGTGGATCTCTTTCCTTTCTGGTCTCGGTGCTTTCCTTAGTCTGGGTCCTGCTCTCCTGTGGCACAGCTCATTTCTTTCTGAAACATGTTTCTTTCCTTCCTTCTGCAATTTTACTTTCTTTTAGATCTCTCTTTTGTCCTACTTCATTTTTTCCAATGAAGTTAGGCACAGAAGGAGGCCCTTAGACAATTAACATATCGAAAAGTGTAGTGTGGACAAGTTCTTTAGAAACAAAGTTTTCCAATAGCTGCGTTTGTTTACTGAGAAATCCACCATTGGAGGCAAATCAATTAATCCCTGACTGTTCAAATGAAGGCCTTTGCCCTCAGAGCCACCTTCACATTTCTTCAGATGTCAGGGTGGGTTTGGCAGACCTTCCTTTTCCTCGGGAAGCCCATGAGCACTGCCACTCCCATGCAGGAGCATGTTGAATCAACAGATTTTATTTTGTAAAAAATAAACTGTAGAAGTAGCAATTCATTGACTGACATGCTTAGATACTTCAAGGCTTTGTGAAAAACCTGTGTTGATGATGGCTCTTGTACACTTACAGTTGCTTCAGAAAAAAAAAAGTGGGCCAGTTTTTCCTTTTGAGATAGTCTCCGATTTTTATGATCTCCTAATTACAGTATGTACAAAAGAATTCCACATATGTTTACAAAACAAACACTTACGGTACTTGTGTAATTACAAAGTCTGCCATTAAATTAGTGTTTTGTGTGTTTGGGTTTTAATTATTAACTGGCAGAATATAACTAAAGCAGAAAACATGTAATTTCTATGATAATAACTGAACACAATTAGCTGCATATCTTTCTATAAACAAAATGTGGTTTTCATTTGCATTCTTTCCTTGTCTTAGTTGTGTTTAGGGCAATGGAAAAGAGTCTGGTGGCATGCTCCTTCACTGTAGGTGAATTTATGGAGTTTTATTTCTTGGAATCTATTATGCTAAAAGTGTTTATTTACAAGTTAATATCATGTGGCATGATGTAAAGATTTTCATATAGATCTTGCCTCACAGAACAGGTTTGTCTCACAGAACCGAGGGGAACATCTCCGTAACTCCTAGAGGCTGCTTCCATGGTCTGTGAGCTGGGTGTGACAGCCAACAAATCTTGAAAATTTTCTGACAGCTTATCTAGTTACATGAGTTTCTCAGATTATGGGTGCTCCTTACAGCCCAGTACAGCACTGCTCTTGCAGCTTCTAGAGATAGAATAGTCTCTATTTCCATATAGATTTATTTCCTTACTCTAAGCATCGAGACGATACCTGCTTTGGAAAAGCTGCCTTGACAGACTATTCAGAAAGCCCATAAGCACAACCTCCTGACCATGAGGAGAGGGCTCACAGTTCACCTTGAGTGGCACAGCTCTTTGAAGGCTCACTCCTACCCAACACTGACTACAGTTCTCTGAGATGTGTTATCCTCATGCACTCTATGACCTGCTCTCTTTCCCTGCTATTAGAAATTCCTACAACCTGGATTATGTATAAGCAAAAGAGCTGAAGACATGCAGAGCCTTTTTAGCCTCAGTGCCATCAGGGCAGGAATCCGATGGGAGGTGGAGGAGAGAGCGGGCTCCAACAGACACTGCACACCAGAATGCCATGATATTGAATGCGCAGGGCACATGTTGCCATGTCCATAACTGGTGTGGCAACAAACATACTGCAGGTCACAACTATCTTCACCTCAACTCATGATTTTCTTTAAAAGATACCACATATTAGGATTTAAGTAGATCACCTTTTAATTTTATTCAGATTCATGAAAGGGAAAAAAACCAAAAACCAAACAACTTTGACTGTGAAATATCACTTGGTGAAGACTTCCTTGCATGATATATACATTAATTTCAATAGGACTCTATGTACAGCAGAGATGCCCAGAATTTCACAATCCACTTCCTATCGAAAGATAGGATAAAACTGAGCCCTCACGTAGGCAGACATAATTTCTTCATGGGACTCTCACCCACTTCTACCATGGCTGAATTTGATCCAAATTGCTTAACACTATTTTCCTTAAATATTCATTTTTCAGAGAAAGGGTTTATATAACCTGTCGCCTTATATTTTCGCTGATGTAAAAAGTTTGTGACTGCAACCCTAAATGTTTTATCACCTGTCAGACATTTCAATGATAATAAAAAGTAACATCCTTTAAATTAATTAGTCATGATTAGGACTTCAAGCCCACAGGCCACTTCATTATGCAAAAATTATAAGTTAGTTATTTAAATTACCATTAAATTGATTCTTATGTTAATTGATATCTCACTTATAACCCCTGTTTTTAATTTCTATAGGATCTTATTAAGGTTTAATATAAGTAACTAAAATGTTTTAAGCCATTGTTCAAATAAAGATAATATACTGAAAAAATTATGATAAATACTTTTCTCTGCTTCCAATTTATGTTAAAAATATAAATTACTTTAATAAAATATATCAGACATCACTCATGCAGCCCTATTAGTATGCAAATTGTTGTGATTTTCTCCTCTATCCTGCCATTCAACATAAGAAGAAAGTTTCTTCTTCTACACATGCGCAGCAGAGATTTTCTGAGATATGCAATGATTTTCACAGAGCATTGAAAGGCAGAACTCTGGTCATGGAATACAATCAAACCAGTAATGCAGAATGCTAATAGTGGAGATGGATATAAAAATTCATCTAAGTCACATGTTAATGCTTAGACAGGATGCACGTCTTGGATTTTCAAGGGCTGTTTGCCTTGCTTATGGCAAAGGACCAAAATTCTTGAAAAATATGTAATTTGTTCCTCAAGTTAGGGTCTGCCCACACAATAGCAGAACAGACTTACTTGTTTCTCCAAATAGTTTCACTTTCTTAGTATATAACTAAGCCATAATTACGCCATATTTAAGTTAGGTGAACTCAGTTTAATGACCTTGACCTTTTGGTTTCTGATATTTGTAATGAAATCTCATCTGCCAGTAAGTTTCTGTCCCTGATTAATAGGTTTCTGAATAATTTAATACACATCAGAAATAGAGATATAGGGTTATATCCGAGCAGTGTTGTTGGCAATGACTGTGCTGTCAGTGATTCAATGTGAGACACTATTTCTCTCTTGGTCCTTCCTAGAGTTCAGAGGCCCTGTGATGAACAGTAAAGAATAGATCTAAAAAGAGATAAAAGAACATTCTTTATGTCCCAAATAGCCTCAAAGTTATTGTGCATACCACAATTACCTTCAAATTTCATTCTTGCTCCCAGGAATGCAAGAGATGCTCTTAGTGTTGTGCTATTAAAAATACTGCTCTGGCAGACTGTGGCACATCTCACAATATATCAGGCATATTCACTTGAAAAATCATCACAATGAAAAAAGGTCCTAGGACCCCCAACTGCCAGGTAGGGCCCTGGAACATCTTGGCCCCAGAGCCAACAGTTCTGTGCCACAGAGATGTCTGACCCCCTCTGAAGTAAGCCAGTCCTGTGAGAGCAAACACTTGGCCAGGTATCTGGGACTCCATCATGGAGTATACAGAAATAGCCATATGTTTAAATACCTTCTCTGAAACGAGAAGTGCAGCTTTGATACCAGCCTGTGCTTTAAACACTTGAAACTTCATCTGCCAAGGGTGTGCATAGATAATTAAAGCTTCTAAATACACCTGACAAGATAAAAACACTAAATATATCTAAACTCTTGATATTTTCAACTTGACTTACAGATGATACACTTCATCCCTCACACTATAGCTGCAAGAAGTTAGTACCCAAAGACTGCTGGATCCAAAATCCTCTGAAACACCACTACATAACGTAATCCATGCTAATGGGTAACAACATCTCTCAGCTGACAATGCCCTACCTGGATTATTTATTCTCAACAGACATCTTTTATTGATGGAATTGCCACCTGACATGGTTGTAGCAGAAGAAAACCAAAATAATATTTTCCTCTAAACTACTAAATAGTGGTTTTCAAGCACAAAGCAAGTAGTGCTTCAGATGGTATCAAGGGTCAGATATTTAACTGTTCAGCAACACCTTTCAGATTTCCCATTAGTCTGTTAATGACAGAGAAAAAAATCTTAAATTAACCTTACCAAAGTATCTGTTTTAACTAGATTGGCTTAGATTATATTGAACTGTTGTGTGTTAATGGCTTTTTCTTGACAAATGAAATGTGAATAAATGAATTAATATCACAGTAAGTAACAGGGGTTATTGGAAGAACAGATCTGTAAAGGGTCACTAAAGTAACGGTTTTAACAGACAAGACTCAACCTCCATTATCATAGTGGGATAATCCCTGAAAAAATGTTCACTTTTTAACTTTATGTTTCTTTATTTTATATTAGTTGTTATTCGTTATTTTTTGTATTCGTAGTCTAAGAATACACTGTAAATTATAGCGGCACCCAGTGGCATCACAATAATAGACTATATAATTACTTGCATTATGAACTCTCATTTCTGACTTTTAAAGCTCAATAATAAAAAACCAAAACAAACCATACTGTAGTCTGAAACTTGGCATCCAGAGCTTCAAGGATTTAGCTTGGGAGTGATGTGAGGTTTAAAAATAAATTTTCAAAGATAGTGGTTCAGCTCTTTGGGGCTTTTCTAGTATTTGTGTAACTTGGAAAGTGTTGCAGTGTAAGCAGGAAAATTTGGCAAGATATTAGTTCATAATATGGTTTAATTGCTTTTGGCATTATATATATATATTTTAAATAGCCAAGAGTTTTGAGTTTGAAAAAAAGTGCTCGACACAGGTGTATCCCTGTGGATTCTGTTTTAGCATAATCTGTCATAAAACATTTATTCTGTAAAATACACTTTCAAGTATCTATTGCTTAAACATGCCCAAAATTTTCTAAATGTATTCCTATATTTTCTTAACTGGAAATGAGACATCTATCGGATTTTGCAGGTATGGCAACTGCAAATCAATCTACAAAAAATTATGGTGAGACTATTGCTAGTTTAGCCTTTATCTTCAAAATGCAGATAGATTAACATAAATTCTTAACATCAACATAGTGCATTTCAAGGTAGATATCAAAGCTTTTTATTAGGGAAGGTTTCACCATCCTTATTTTATGAGTGGGCAAATATTATAGAAATAAAACCCAAGCTGCTGGCCAGTGTCATACCAGGAGAATGAAGAAATTACTTCAGTGTGATAGCTTTGATGGTAACATGGCCTTGGACAATAGAGTGCATGCATTTAAACTGGAAAACAACTCTTACAAGTTTAACTGAAAATAAGGTGGAACAGCCAAGTCTTTTTTTTTTTTGTCCCTTGAAAATCATATATATGCTTCTTTAGATCATGGGGTAGAGTTGCTATTTCGAAAGAAGCCTTGTTATTAGACCTGAATAGAATCAGAATTTCCCAGGATGGAAGGGACCTCAGAAGATCATCTGGTCTAACCTAAATGAACCTAGATGAGATTATCTAGCGCCCTGTCTAGTTGCATCTTGAAAACCACCAGTGCCGGGGACTCTACCATGTCCCTGGGGATATTGATCCAGTGAATGATTGTTCTTACTGTAAAAAAACTTCTTTCTTATGTCAAGAGAAAACCTATCCCCTGTTGCCCCTTGTCTTCTCTGTGTGACTTCCTGTGAAGAGAGGACCTTTGTCCTCTGTAGCTGTCCTTTATACTGTGATGAAGTCCCGCCCTGAGATTTCTTCAAGGAGAAAAGGCCTAATTCTTTCAGTTTTTCCTCATAGTGCAGATTCTTCAGCTCTTTGATCATGTCTGTGGTCCTCCTTTGGACTCTCTCCAGTCTGTCTGTGTCTCGTATTGCCAGGATCAGAACTGGATACAGTACTCCAGGTGCAGTCTGATAAGTGCTGAGCAGGGTGGGATGATCATGTCTCTGTCTCTGCTAGTAAAGCTCCTGTGGATACAAACCAGGATCCAATTTGCCTTTATTGCTGTAGTGGTGCACTGCTGACTCATGTTCAACTGGTTGTCTACCAGGACCCCCATGTCCCTATCAGCAAGGCAGCTTCCCAGACACACAGATCCTAACCTTTAGAAATTTGCACTTGTATTTTTTAAACTTAATACTGTTCTTGCTAGCCTAATCTTCCAGCCTTTCCAGGTCTCTCTGTAAGATGGTTCTCCCTTCTGACATGTTCAGCTCGCCACCCAATTTGGTGTCATCAGCAAAACTGATGAGGGTGTTTTCCGTCCCATCATCCAGATCATTTATGAAAATGTTAAACAGCTTGGGGCCCAGTATTGATCCCCAGAGGACGCCACTTGTGACAGGATGCCAGCCTAAGTAAAAAAAAACATTACCATCCTCTGAATGTGACCTGTTAGCCAATTTCCTACCCATCTTGCAGATCACCCACACAATGTATATCTTACCAGCTTTTCCAGAAGAAGGATGTGGGAAACAGTATCAACAGCTTTGCTGAAGTCCAGTGAAACTCCAAGAGAAATTCAAAGAACCAGTACTAAGATCTTGTTGCCAGGAGGGAGATGCAGTTCCTAGAAAATATATTTTCTTCAATACTGAGATAGAACGAGAAGGACATGCTGTTCAAGGGTCATTTTTCTCCATCCCACTCCCCTGCTCCCCTTTGACTCATCTGTGCTACTGTATATATATCTATATACAGAAAGGGATAAAAATTTTGCTGTCTTTACAAAGACTGATCTTGCTCACATGCCTGGATTAGTGGGCCCAACCCCTGAGATTAATGTAGGCAGTTGGGGATATAATACATTAGATACTTTCAAAATATTGTTCCTCCCACCTTTATACTGTTCAGTATGGAATATGGTTGTTTGTTTGTTTGTTTGGTTTTTTTTCTCTGTCTGCTTAGTTAGTCATGGCATTACCTGCTTACTGTTAACCAAAGTTTATCTTAGAAAGTTCTCTAGTGAAGCTATTCAGTGCATGGTGGAAAAGATTTCCTCATGAATCCACATTGAAATGGTTTAAGGAGAAGGTGTCTTTTAAAGAAATAGTGGCATAGAGTTGAGTTTCTAATATCTAATGAACAAATGAGTGGAGTTAGTGGCAGTCCTCTTCAGCTGGGAACAATTTACAAATCACTTTATGGTGCAGACAACAGTTCCCAAATAAATTGGGTTGTGGCTTAATTAAACAGCATTCTTTGCTTCTTTTTCCCATTTACCTGAAACAGCCATAACTAGGACTAACTGTTGTGTGAGAACATAAAATAGAGAGGCAGTTTCTAGAATTGCAGACCCTAAAGCTTTGTAGGGATTTAAAGATTATAACCAACACTTTGACCTGGCAGTAGATGGGTAGTGGAGGAAAAGTATGGACTATGAGTACGGTGTACCATTCTGATAAAATGAACCATAACATTCAATACTAGATAAAGCTTCCATGGACATTGGCCTCCCAATGTTATGCTCTGTGTCAGCTCCACTCTTTGAAGACATTAAGACTGTAACATTTCCTCAGCATCTGATATCTGGGCAATTTAGTTAAACACAACTTCAACTACCATCTCTGTGCTGATGAATCATATACATATATCTCTAATGCTCTGTCCTGAAATAGGTTTTTGTGTTGAAAAGCTAAACTTTTATATCTCTTCATGGATGCTGCTTTCGACTCGAGCGCAACATGACTAAGAAAAAGCTCTTTCCTTTCTGTCCTGGACTTTTCTCTGTTGCTATGAGCAGCAGCATCATTCTGCCTGCTACTCACACCACTAACATAGACATAATCTTTGCCTCAGATTTTTTGGTTTTCATGCCCTAGCCATGGCTCAGTTTTACAAATAGCATAGTATCTCTAAAAAACAACAGATGGTGCAGGGAACTCAAGAAAATAATGAGATAATATTGGTCTTTGTAACAGCTATTTTGTAGATCATTGCAGGAATGGCAGGTTTTCAAGAGAATCCTCCCTATACAAATCTTCAGTGATTCTCTACCTTTTATCACCTCAGAAAAGGCCCTACTTGTCTTCATGTACGAGGCCCAACCTGTCTTGTCCCGTCTCACGGAGTATCCAAAGGCTCATGTTTACTCCCAGTAGGCTAGCTTTCAATTTTTTGTTCTTTCTTCTATGCTGCCTCTCATTATTGAGAAGATGACACTGAATGGCTCTGAAGTTACACATATCTTCCTTTTGTCTCCTGAACATTTTCTTTGTGACACAGTTTTCCTTTCGCTCTGTTTTGTGCAGTTGCAAGTACAATGCGGTCCTGATCCAAAGCTAGAACTGTCAGATGCTATATTAATATTGTTCTCAGTATCAATGTCTCCTAACAGCATCTGAAGTTTCATGGCTGTGACAAAGTATGCAGGCAGGCATACAGATAAGGAAGAAGCCCTCTGCCCCTCGCAATGGAGTCAGGCCAGGGCTGCTGAGAATTCACGCCCTTCCAAAATTGCGCATCAGAAAAGAACCTATGATTTCTGTCCCTGAAGGCAATTGTGCTGAGGTTAAAAGAGAATAGCTGAAATCTTTTACTGCACCACTATTTCCAACAACACCTCTCTTTCCCCTTCTCCCCAAAATACATTTTGATTTAAATTTTCCAGGTTTTGTTGAAAGAGTGGAAACTCTTAACATTTTTCACTTATTGTTGGGGGTGTGTGTGTGTGTGTTTGCATGTAAGGATTTTCAGGGGTATGAAAAATACTTTAAAAATATTTAATTTAATCTTTTACTCTGAATCTGAAAGCAAAGGTGATGTGTGGTAAACTAGGATCTGCATGGAGGAACACTGTGTACCATGGAAAAGGTGGCTGCTCAGGGTAGGCGATGGGAGCCTTTGAACTCCAAGTCTATTGGAGATGCCCTAGCTCAATCAGGAATTAATTCAGAGAAGTCCTGTGGCCTGCATTATGCAGGAGGTCAGACTAGAGGGTCACAATCATCTCTTCCAGCATAATAATCCATGAATCTGTAAGAGCTACCATCTTTTATGGTTCATTTCTTCTAAATGCCAATGTTTATTTATAGCTGAAACATTCTTTGTCTTAACAGATATAGCTGGTAGGATAAGTTAATGCTAACAATTTTGCTCTAATGTTTTAATATTTTTTTCATTTTAAAAATAAAAAAATGAGTCACAGATAAGGTGATGAAAACTTATTTCAGATGTCATTCTGAAAGAAACTCTAACTTACTTCTCTTCTACTGGATCTTTTTCCTAGCCTAGGAGTTGTCTCTTTTTTTTTTTTTTTTTAATATTTTAACTGAGTCTAGGAGAGGTTCTTGAGCTTTTGCATAGGGTCAGACTACAAGAACTTTGATTTCATTATAAGCAGAACTTTAAATACATCTGTCACAGAGCTCTATATTTTTGGCAGTTATAGGCCACCTTTTTTCTGTGTAATGATGAAGGTTTGATTTTGTTTGATTTTTCTTTTTTAGCCAAATGAACAGTGCATCTTTCTTTAATTGTGATCCTCATCAACCATTTGGCCCAGTAATAGTATGCAAATTGTACTCTTCAAAAATTAATGTTAACATTTATTAAATAATGCATTATACAATAAGTTAATTTGAAATTCTAAGTTGAACTCTCTACTCACAAGAGAGGGATTTTTTTCCCCCGTGTCATCTTTATAAAATATCTTTATAAGTCTTTCTAAATACCTTGAATTCTTGGGTTTTATCAAACTGATCTCTATTGAGGCTATTGATAAGAAGACATTCTCTCTGTTCCAGAGTTTTGAGATCTTCTATTCCTTGATATCTTCCATTTTCACATAATTATTAATATTTTCTTAATTTGAACATTTTTGAGAAAAGTATCAATTAAATGCAACCATTTGGCAAACATGTAATAGCTAAGAACACATACAGTGACATCTTCTGCAAACAGTAATTTTGCACCATTATAAACATGCCCAGCCACTACTTTACCTGGACATAGTATCACACTTGAGGACATATTGCAACATGCGGATGGGTGAATATGTGGAGGATTTATATATATATATATAAACCTGGCTTGTTTTACAGTTATGATTTTAAGGAAATTGGAATTGGATCCTAAAAGCAGACCACAATTTCTACTATACGTGCCTTTATTTAGTTTGACAAAAACAAGTGCAGATTTCCACATTTGCCTGTATTTAACCATTCTGAATGCCCCTTTGAATATGCCTTTTTCTGAGTCCTGCTTAGGGCTTTTCTTTATTCTCATATGTTTAATGCATGCATCGGTCCGTCACTTTCCACTCATTCATTCACTGGCTGTGACAGGCAGGTGCCGAAACACAGGCTGGTAAAATAACTGAGTAGAAATAAATACAGCAAAAGGTAATAAGGTCTGTTTGGTAGGAGAGGATCTTTGCAAACACAAATCAAACAAGGTAACAAAACCATCCCTCGCCTGGTGATCAGCAAAGCCCCGAGCTAGCGAGCAAGTGGGTGAGTGCAAGCTCTGCTCTCCTTCCCCATCTCAGCCTCCTCCTGCAACACCTGCTCACTCACCAGAGCCAGGCAGGATTGCTTAACCTCTTGTGCTCCTGCCACATGGGGAGAGCAACTGAAAAGTCAGTGTTTGGGGGGGGAATGCATAAAAAAAAAAAAAAAATCCCTTTGATATAATATTGCCACTAGTGTGTGTGGAGGTGCATTTTCAGTGGAGTCAGGAGTTTAGGTTACTTTTTGCTTCCTCCATCTTAAGAATGTCTTCCTCTTTGTGTTTCAGAGGAAGGCAGACCTTCAGGACAGGCTGTCTTTAAGCAATGGTTTTCTAGTTGTGTCTACGGTTTTCTTGAGTGGCAACTTTGCCAAGCAGACAACCAGAAGTGTCAGTGCGTTCAGGTAATTGCCTTAACTGGGAACAGAATAACAGTGTGTAAGGTGGTGGTTACTTAAAGAAAAAAAAAATTCACCCTTAAGTACATGGCAGCCCAAAACACATCCAGACTGGTTTCACCCCTCTTCCTTCATACAGCCTAGCCAGGCTGACATAATGGTACAGCTAAGGGGTATAACCAGGAATGTGGTGATGTGAGCTAAAGTTTTGCTTCTGATTTGTGTTGAGGACTTGCTCCATTCAGTGCATCAGGAAGCAGGTGCTGGCTGTTTGGGCTGCAGTTGGATGTGCCATTAGACATCTCACTCCCTTGCATGCCACTGCTTCCAGAAACTGAGGAGCCTTACCCACTTTTTAAACCCAATCTGCTTCTCAGACTTTTGTCTTTTTGTTTCTTTTGTCTAGAGATCACTTTAACAGTCCAAAATGAAACTACTTTATGAGTGGAAAAATGTGATCTATTTGAGTATGATGGGCTCCTACGTGAGCACAAATGATTTGGCAAATTTTGAAAAGAGAACATGTGGCCTGAATAATCAACAAGAGGAATTCACAAAGGTTTGGCTTGGCTTGCTTCATTTTTTTCTCTGATTTGTCTGTTCTTATAACTGCCACCTGTTCTTTTGTTTTCCTGTAGATCTGCAGTTTTTTAAAACTAGAAGAGACATAATGATAATTTAACTTGACTTTCTGCATGAAATAGAAGCTATAATTTCATCCACTGCTTCCAATGCTTTTGCGATAAAGCGTAGCCTTTAGAAAGACATCAAGTGTAGCATTCCAGGGAATATCTATCACCGCCCTAGGTAAAAATTCTTATAGTTAATTATTTCCAGTGTTTAGAACATTATATCAATTCTACCTGGAATTTGTCTGGTTTTGCCTGCCATTTATTGAATTTGTCCACTCTTTGACTGAAGGGGGAAAGAGTCCCCTGAAAGCAGAAATCTTCTGCCTCAGCACTTCTAGGTTCTGATCAAGCTGCTTCTTTAACGTTCTCTTTGACAAACTAAAGAAATAAAACTTTATACTTATCTACCATTAAGATGAGGTCTACACTGTCAGTCATTCCTGTCGCCCTTTACCAAACTATTTCCAGTTCATCCAGGTTTAGTGTTCCAGTAATAGTTGCACTAAGCCTACATCACCTTAATTCTAAGATTATTCACATATATAGGTAGACAAAGAAGTCATCCGGGTACATATTATCAGACTTGTGCCAGAGTAAGAAATGTGGTTCAGCTTCAGCTTCAAATTAAGCCATGCCATAGACTTCTGAATTTTTTACTCAGATGGGGGAAAACTATATCATATCACTCCAGTTCCTACTTCTAATTACAATTTCTGTTGCAAGGTACCTGCAATTAAACAAACTAAATTAAGCTGTGTTAGTAATAATAAACAATAGCTGAAGAAAGGTGGTTGAATCCTAAAGGGAATAAATAAAATCTGCTTCCCATAGGAAGGGAATATTTTTCAAAGATAACAGCTAAGGTAATCCAGAATGGAGATATTTGAACTTTCTTGGGCATACTGCTAGGTGAAATCATACAGGTCATGTCAGTTCTTTGGAGATTTGTTTTGAGATTCATTTTCATTTCTAATCCACTCCATGAGAGAGAGGAGGTCAAATGGATTGAAACAAATCTATGTTTCTATGCAACCATTTTCTGTGAAACTTCACCTGCTACAGAGGAAGGAATATGTTTGATTTTAATCACTTTTAATCAAATCATTTAGTCAAAACTCTCCATCTTCAAAATGAATTCTGCTGAGGGACTTTGTGAGCCCACAACACCACAGAGAAAAGTGGTAATGTAATTGGAAAATGCTTCCTATTATTTTGGCAGAGTTGTATACTGCCTTGATTTACAGTAGTCTAGACCTATTGAGTTTTGGGCAGTGTATATGTCCATGGTGTACCTTGTGATCATTACATTTCATTCTCTACTTAGTGGTAGTAAACAAATGTATACTATCAGACCTTTGGTAGAGAAACACTCAGGGTAAGCTCTACTCTCCAACCCACACATGCAACATCTATTCACACACAATTTTAACTTTATCTAATGAAGCTACTGACTTCACCTAATACTTTCTGAGTAGCAAAGTGGAGCACTTTTGGGAGCTGGAACTCCTTTCTCTCGATTCAGAGAGATAGCACATAGCTTGCTAAGTGAGTCATTTAGGAGTCTTCTTTCCTTTTTCTTCACCACATATTTTCCTTTGAAACTTTCTCTACAAGTTCTGCTTGCATTAGATTTCCACTCTGTGCAGCAGGTTATAACACACTACATATGGAATCCATTTATTTCTCCGCCCGCATTCACTTAGGTATTTCCATTACAGAATAATCCATCAAACAATGCATACCTCTGTATCTTTACTTATCACACACTGCATTGTTTCCTTATGGAGTATCCATCCAAAAAATTCTTTTATATACTAGGAAGAAAGAGTGATGTTGCCAGCATTTCGTTTACTTCAGTTGAAGATTTCTGTATTTTCATTTCTGCCACGGGTTTTATTTTTCAAGTGGGGACTTCAGCAGAATTCAGACCAAAACTCAGGTGTATTCATACCATGAGCTTTTCCTGCTATTCTTGACTAATATTTTCTTATGTATTTCTAAAACAGACTTTTATTTCTAGGGATGCTTTCTTTCTTTTTCTTTCTTTCTTTCTTTCTTTCTTTCTTTCTTTCTTTCTTTCTTTCTTTCTTTCTTTCTTTCTTTCTTTCTTTTTTCTTTCTTTCTTTCTTTCTTTCTTTCTTTCTCTTTCTTTCTTTCTTTCTAGTTACTTCACTATTAAGATTTAAAAATCAGAAGTATCTCTGGTTTTATAAGTCAGCTTCAAAATTACTGTGTTTTTCCATGAAGCTCAATGCTACTCTTTGTGCATATGTGACTTAATATATGCCAGCATTGTTTGTCTTCTGTTACATGTTATAAGATTCCTTCAGTCTGGTAAGGAAGACCATAGACTGAGCATACACAATTTTGGTTTTAAATGTTGGACATATGCAGTGCTATCTTTTTCTGTAGTGTAGCGGTAAATTCTTCCTATCACACTGAGAGGTAAGCATGTTCTGTTTGTTTCTTTTTTAAAAAGTTTTAATAAAATGTAATTAAGAATGTTTCTTAGACTACACTATGTGTAGTACACACTTTCTATTTCTGTAGCATACAGTATATAATTAATAATGTGATTACTCTAGATATAATATAGGACTTCTCAATATGAATATGAATTATGTCCATGCAACAGTTTTCTATATCTACCTTTTATTATGTGTCACAATTTGCTTTATTTTCCTCAGGGCACAGCTTGAGCTCAGTTGCCACCTCTGATTTTTGTGTGGATAATAAAATATTTATAGTATTAAAAATTAAGTGCTGAGACAGTGATTAGTGAAGTATGAATGAGCAACTGAATAGATAAGGGCATGACATTTTGCACATGCATTACCACATATTGAATTTAGGCACACAAAATCCCAATTTGTGTGTATGTACATGCTTGTGATTCCAATTCAGCAATTATTTTCTCCTTACCTGTGGCATTCCTCCTGCAGTTTTACCTGGCCACTTCATTCTTCTATTCGGAAGAAATTTAACCACTGTAGCTCTGCTGTTCAGGATGCAGCTGGGGCCCTATTCAGGAAGACTAGGATTTTTGTAAATCTCCATTCAAATTACAATGTGATTGACTTGATTCAGTTGACCTCCCTGGGTAAATACAGCATTCCTTGCAATTTTCTGTGTGCTTCCTTTTAGGTGGGCAATACCTTAAAAGCCAAAGTGCTCTTTTCCTTATACAGACCCTGAGGAGCCTGTGACACTCCAGAAGTGCTTCTCCCCAAGTTCCTTTGCTGAAATACTTTCTGCCCTTGCCATGTCCTATATTGCACTCCTACTTCTAGTGGATGCCTTTGACTGTAGACCATTTCTGTGTCATTGCACTTACACGTTTTGGAGAAAATTCAGGTCAGAAGTGCAATGTTAAGGTAAACAAACCTTTATACCCAGTCACTGCTATCAATGAAATTTTAGGATGTGACCCTACTTTCCATGTCTGATTCATTCTAGGCATAGTATTTGATTTAGTTCTTGCCTGTTTGCCTTGTTTGATTCAGATCTGTCTATTTTAAAGGGCCTATAAAATCAGACATTACATAACCAATCATATCAGAGAAGTGTAAGCTTTCTCAGTCCCAAAAGATTAGATGCAGACTTATTTCTACCACGAAGTACCCCACTTCACATTATCGTTGGTCACAGTAAGCAACTTATATGCCTGCACAGTGACCTTAAGAATATAACCAGATTCTAGGATAATTCATTAATCTGTTCAGTATTTTTGAATAGAAATTCAATTTCTTAATGTTATGTCCTTGAAAATTATTTTTTTTCTTTGTCAACAAGTTTCTTCTATGACAAACTGTGTCTTAATAATTCAAAGTAATTACAGTTGAACCTACTACACTATGCATCTCTGAAAGTAGTAGGTAATTCAGCCAAAAAAATTGATGGCATGATACTGACCTAAAGGTACATTTGTATGTTCCTTTAAAACTAAAATGGTAGTAATCTGAAGTATCCCAGCTATTGCTGTGCATGATTCCTCTGCTAGTATCCTCTTTTCACAGTGCTTAAAATCATTGTTTCATCCTCCCCAGAAGTAATGCCGACATTCCTGTGGCATATATATGTCATATAGTAAACTAGCTGTTAGCAACATGACTAGCTGAAGCCGGATTTATTTTCCTAACCAAGTTGAGAAGATTTGGAATGGTGAAGCAGCATCGATCAGACTGTGTTTTACCACTGAATATCTAATTTAATATTAGTAAAACTTGATGAACAATTCAAGAGTTTAAGGTCACATTATTAACAGAAAACATCAATCCTTTGGATAATTCAATTAAAAAACATCAATAAAAATCTAATTTCAAAAGTCGCTAGTATACCAATATACCATATCCGACAGACAGAAACTGCTCAGCCACCACTGAATCATTGCCTGTTTTAATAAGTATTCAGAAATTATACTGAGACTTCAAAAGAAATTGTAAGGAATTGTTAGCAGGTTTATTAATGTTTTATGTTTTATTAAAAGTTTGGGTGTACATTTCACAATGAGCAACATCAAAAATCAGAATTTCTGCCTGTAATTTTGCTTCCTCCTGTCTTTCTGCCTTTGGGATTCGCTCTTTTCCTTTCATCAGCTGCCATTTTCAGCAGCATGCAGTAATTTCATGGCTCATTGCAAGCGCTGAAAACCTTTGAAACCACAAATGCTAACCTACCTGGCCTGCAGCCATTTAGGAAGAGATTAATTTAGCAAACAGAAGCAAAACACTTTCTACTTCTAGCCTGTGCATAATTTCACTTCTATCTATATTTATTTTACAGTGAGCAGCGTAATGACAATTTCAGTAATTGCAACTCTGTAAAAATTTGCCTACCTAGCTTATCTCACTATCACAAGACTGTGAGTCAGTCAGATTAGAAAAAGTACAGCATGTGAAACTGCATTGGTTGCCTTCCAAAAAATATGTGCCTTATATAAAACTTAAGTGATGCTTTGCACTTATTTGTATACTTATCTACAGGACAATAGATTCTCCATGATGTTTGCTTGAGATGTGTGTGCCTTTTTAATGCACTGTGATTTATGGGTGCTTTTCCCATACAAAAAGATCAGCAATGCTAGTAGGCTGCAAGTGCCAGCCCATTTCTGCAGACTTAGTTACAAATGGCTGTTATGGTGCTGTCAAGCGATTTGAACAGAACTGAAAGTCCATCTGGGGCAAATCTAAGCTATCATGCTTGGAATGAATTCAAATTCAAAATTAGCCTACAAACTGTTAGTTGAAAAAAAGTTCAAAATGTTTTATTGTTTCTAATTTAACTCAAAGATCGAATTCTCTAAGTAAATACACAAACTTTTCTTCTAATCCATTTTTTGTTCCATTTGACTAGCATATTCAGAACAAGATATGTAATGCCAAGCTTATAAATGTTTATTTATACAGTAAACCAGAAATGGCTTGTTTTCATGTTCCCCTGTGATTTCTCTCAGTGCTGAGAATCCCACTTCTTACCAAGTTCGTTGACCACTGAGGTTTCTATGTTTAGCCTCTGACAAATGTAAAGGTTACAATAATTGAACCCAAAACCTTTGTTGTCGTGTGCTGTGTAAAGAAAGGAAGCAACAAAGAGTTGTTGTAGTGGCATTTTCAGATACACAGAAGGAAAAAGATTTCTCTACAATAGCCTTGATAGCCAGCATGATGGCCTCAGGTACAAGGAATCCCTAAGGTATCTCACAGCTCCTGATTTCTATATTGGTATCCTGGCCCTGGTAGCAAGGCAATCTGGTGCTGCTTTCTGGCAGTCGTTGCCCCAGGTCCGAGCTGGTTGGAAGGGATTTTAGCGACCTTGAATGACCTTGTAGATGGCAGTCACTGGGTAATGATTTCATCTGCAGAATTATGCAGTGGTACTTCCCCCCATGAGTGTCTGCAAGAAGATTGCTGCCAATGACATGGAGGGAAAGAGTCAAAGGGAGAGAGGGGGTCCTCAGTGTTGGAGATAAAATGCTTTAAAGTGCACAGCTTTCCAACTTTTTACATGAGAGTAGTGAAAGAGCAATTGAATATCATTGTTAGCTTGCTTCACTGTGATTCAGATACTTTTATACCAGCAAAAGGAAAGTGTACAGCATTAAACTTGTTTATGCAGTGTTTTTATAATAGCTAATTCATTTAAGCATACAGATACACAGACGGCAGTGGGATGACTGGCCAACCCACACAGATGTACACCTCCAATC
This sequence comes from Athene cunicularia, assembly GCF_003259725.1. Lineage (NCBI taxonomy): Eukaryota > Metazoa > Chordata > Aves > Strigiformes > Strigidae > Athene > Athene cunicularia. The sequence continues at coordinate 133,031,256 of NW_020799095.1, forward strand.
TGGCATCCCATAACATTCATAAAATATGTCAACACAGCCTGGATTCCTTCCATAGTTTATGTTAAACTATTGGTGTTCATACCATACAAGCAAAATATTTCATGTTGTTAAAATTTGTGCCCCTAGTAAATAAATATAAAAACTAAACACATTCCCTCTAAATGCACAAGCCATGCACAGCAATATGTACTGTTTGTACTTCTAGTAACATTGGAGAAATTAACATTTGTAGAGCTGTTTATCATGCAGGCAAGTGATAATATGGAGGCTCCTGTGGTTTATTACTATTCTACTTTTAGCTGTGATGTCCCTTGTACAGCACCCTCTCTAGATTCCCAATACATGGGGCTACACGTCAGAGCAAGCAGTGAAGAAAAGGATCTGGGGAGGGACATGGCAATGTGTGGGAAGTCCCATGGCCTAGGAATGCCCCCCCCCCACCACCCCCCTTGCCACCCCATAGCCTTGTATTTCCCCTTTCGCTCATCCCCAAGCCTGTTACAGGCACAGGGCGGTTGACATAAAGCAGCTTTGTTTGGCATGGAGTGTCCTTCAGCAGTGGGAAGGCAGCAGCTCTGATGAATATGACTAACTGCACATGCTCTAGTGCAGGATAAAGGCCAAGAATGAGTCTGGTGTTCAGGGTGTAGGAATAACAGCTCAATCCTATTTTTAGACCTGAATTCACGCAGAATATACCCTATATTCACAGACGGAGTCCTCATGATCCACTAAGCACTTGAGCAGTCTTTGCACAACGCTTCTACGGTGCTGGTTCCCCTGAATAAGACAGAGTTATCCCACCTCCCCTCAGCAGAGTTAGCCCACCCCCACTTTGCAAAAGACAGTGATGGTCTCAGCAGCTGCAGACAGCCAAGACACCCAGCTTCTCTTTGGGTAGGACAGCAGATACTTCCCTTTCTGAAAAGAGGAAACAGGAAAGGTTGTTGCAGAATAATAATCAGTAGCTTCTGCTGGTGGCCTTTGACACCTTGGTACTTACCCAGCCTGGGTTTTGACTTGTTCAGAGGATTTCTTCTTCAGACATGATGATTTGAACTTCCCTAAGTATAGCTGCTTAAAATGATGCAGCTCCATACACCTCTGATATTTATATATTGCTGTTCAATGATGAAATATTATTTTTACATGTAGATTGTTAAATTATGTCATTAATAAATTATGTCACTAATATCTTACCATGTAAAGTAAAATAGATTAGTGTAGTACTGTGAAACACTATAGTATATTAATGTATAGTGAAAAAGATCTGTTGGCGTTATGTTTAATGAATAATATTCCCCATTAACACACACGTCCGCATTTCAGTAATTCCAGATCTATGACACAGACCAATCAAAGAAATGAATGGTAAACAAGCTATAATTTTGCTTGGGCTGTGCAACATAAAATACTTAGTAAAATTAGTGAGTGCTGTATATGGAGGCACTGTAGGATTAAGCAGATATTCAGGTGTACCCTCACCTTTCCTTGCTTAACAAGCGTGCCCATCACGATAAGGGAATAGTGTGGAGGGAAGAAAGCAGTACTTGATCTTTAATACACAAATGCAAAAATACACTGCTGTTAGACATGCAGAATTCAGTAAAAGCACATGCTGTTTGGAGAGGATTGAATTATCTTCAAGCACTGCTATCTAATTAAATATGTATATATTTCTAGGGCCTGAGCTCTGGAAAGTATTCCTATTCAAGAGAGTGCTTAAGCATATGCTTAACCACAGAATGGGGACTTGGAGGAGGCATTAGTATGTGTAGTCAAAAAGTACACTTAACAGATGAACAAAAGAACTTGTTTCACAATCAAGACTGATGACAGTTTGCTATAGGTTAATCAATTGCCTCGTTTCAATACTCCATTTGAAGTTTGTTGTTTGTTTTTTTTTTTTCTGTTAGATGGTGCAACACATTGTTATAAACAACTAAATTGTTCTTTTTGATTAACAGATGGCTCCTGACGAGCCAAAAAAGTTAGTATTTTTTATATTAAAGGAAAAATGTTTCTTGTTGAAACCTTCTATGTTCATCCAAGAGAAAATTTATTAAAACAATATTATAAACTTATGATAAACAGGATTTATAATGGAAACACTGATACAGCCATAACTATAACCATTGCGAACCATGCTGCTATTATTTACTATGGTAACATTATAAAAAACTACACTGTTTGGTCCATTATCCTTACAGTTTTCTTTTCAGTACAAATCATTATATTTATTATCTGTCTTCTTGTATAGAGGGTCATGGAAAAGGCCAATCAAAAGCAGAAGAAGCCTGCTTTTCAAAAGGAAATTGGACCTATTTCTAATTCTTCTCCTTTATCAAATACAAGGAGTGCAGAAATTTTTTTTTGTGAAAAATTGTTTCATGTAAGATAAAAGTGCAGATTATTGGTGAGAAAATGACACACTTTTCCCTACATCTTGAAGATTCTTGGGAGATATTGCCAGTTTTCCTAAGAGATTTTTACCTTGCTCATAAGTGTATTTTTTTGCAGACTTAAAGCATCAGGTGCTGGGGCTCTGAGTACTTATTTAGGAATACACTATATAATATATATATAAACTATAACTATAAATAAATATACTGTAAATAATTCATCTATTGTGACTTGGATAGATGTTTTAGCAATGTAGTAAGTTAGAATGAGTATTCTACAGATTATCGGACAAAATGGGTGTTTTTAGAAATACCCATTTCTAATTTACAGGATGAAGGAAAAAAGAACAAATTTGTGCTTATTTCTCTCTTTCATCACTTCTTTCTTTCTCTGTGTCTGGAAAAAATATGAAACTCTTATTATTCCTGCCTCCTTGGAAACTGTCATAAACATACCATTATTTCTATGTATTATCAGACTTATTGACAGTAAGCTAGTCGATAGACCACAGTATATGTACACAGAGACCCAGTGCCTGGCTTACACAATGGCCTTTATAATTATAACTATAAAATATGTGCCAGTTTTTTAACTCACTGTGAAAGTGATGTGGTGAAAGTTAACTCTCTCCTATGGGTTGGACAAGATGTGATACGTGTTCAGAAAGCCTTCAACGTAAAACATGAAAAATAGCCTTGAAATTATATTTAGGAAGAGCTCTATGTCTGTTGACTTATCGCTAACCTGAGTTGAAACATCACTGTGTGTGGAACCTCTCTCTTTTTTTTTTTTCTGAAACACTCAATTGACATAGACATTAGTGTAATGTAGCACAATATGGTTATTCCATATTTAAATAACTTCTCACTGTGTTCTGTTTATCTGTGGTAAGATACAATGCATTAAAAACATAGTTTGGAACTGTAGTGAGTCAATATTAATACCAATGTTTTAATACTATTATCTGCATGACAACTATGCTTAATTCGGTAAATATTCCTGACATTTAAACACGGCCACTATAGCTGTTAATACAAAATAGGCAAATTGATTGACAAATATGTTTAGAGATACAGGTCTCAGAGAGACTATGGATCAGTTGTTTACTGATAACTGGCAGGATGCTCTGACTTGATTGCTAACAGTTAAGCTGAAGAAAAAAAAGCCACTTTATGACTGCTGCTTGATGAAACAATATTCCTGGATTTTTTTCATACTATGTTGCCAATTTAGGAGTATCAGCTCTGCACAAGAAAGCTGTGTCACAACTGGAAAATGATAATGCTGCACACAGCAGTGTTTCTAAAGTTGCGACACCCAAAGTGCTTTGCAGTATTTGATGACAGCTTACGACAATTAAAAATCGCTTTATTTGTTAGGAAAGTAGACCTTGAACATAAGAGTTAAACCAAATGGATTTTATTTTAAACTACCTATTGTTATCTCAGAGTATGTCAATATTACGTGGTTCAAAAGAATGGATAGGAAATGTTTATCAGTAGACAATGAAAGCAAATAGATTGTTTATGACAGTATAGGGAATACATTTCTTGGCGAGATTTTGAAGTGCAGTCAGGAGGGTCATTCTTGTGGCTGCTTTTGTTGACATTCATCATAACTGAACATCTAGATTGTAAAATATGTAGTGTTTTTGCACCAAGTGATTCTCTAGGTACAGTATATTGTGTTAGGACTTTGACGGCACAGTCACAAAAGATAGTGTGTTCAAATACAGCATATACCACTGCTGCTTCTATCTTAAATGTTTTTTGAATTGCTCAATACACTTTACAAATCACTATCAAATTTTTTTAGTATACTTGGATATATTTTTTTATCATTCATGATGTCACCTTATTTCTGACACTAAAGCCTAAAATCATATTTGAAAACAAATAAACAAAACAAAGATTTTTTTTTTAAATTTTAAAATACCGTACACCATAGGCTAATGTTTATATTTCAGTTTGAGTGTATTCACATATTCTTGGACAGCTTTTGCTAAAATATTGTCTTAATGCATTAATTTCACCGCATCTCAGGCAAGGTAAAATCATGTAGTGAATATGATCAAGGAATATTGCTGTTGTGAGGATTATAGGAATACAGTTAGTTTCATAAAAATATTGCATTTCATATCACCCCATTTTGCCTGTTAATGTCTCGTTAGTAGGATAGGGAATTCCAGTTTTTACAAGGTCTATAAAAATTGCTGAACAATAGGCAATGAAAGGAAGCCTGGAGAAGCAAAAGCCTCATCACCACACAGACCCTTTATATGATATTTCAACAATGCACCAGAATCTTTACAACTAGTCACCAAAAATAATAGTCTCAATGTGTGTAATCATTGCAGATAGTACAGCACATTTTATTTATTACTGAAGTTATTAATGGTATTGTATTTTTAAGACTTACGAATGACATTTCCTTTATTTACTACAACTTACATGGCTGTTCCACTACCCTGAGCTTGCCCTAAGCTTTGCCCCGCTCGTGATATCTATCTTTTTTTCATTTTAAGTAGTCACTACTACTCCTGTTTCAGAACAGGCTGGCATTGTTCAACTGCTCAGTTGCTGAGCCCTGCATCGAGCAGTGGTAGCACAGACCAGCACAGCCTCCCACCGTGCCTTGTCCTTCTGCAAAATGAACGTGCACAGACGTGTAACCATATGCAAGATTTGGTCCCGTTAGAGCACATGTATTTCATTGTTCCTTGTATAGGTTTATCACTGGTTGAAAGTGGATATAAAAAAAGGGCTGTTCTGATTTGGCATCATCTCATATGTACTTCACACTCACCGGTGTGAGTTCACAGCTGGTTCAGAGCAAAACAAATTCAGGCATTATCAGTACAGATACATTTTTTACAGAACAAAGTATTGTCAGCATGCCACACTCTCCATGTTTGATTAATGTGCACATTCAATACAAATCAGGGTGGACCTTCCAAAGAGCTCAATTCATGTAATTGAGGCCAAATTTTAGGAACTGCTGATTGGTGAGGTGATTTTAAAAATGTGGCACTTTACAGAGTAATCAATGCTTTGCTGCGTTAACATCATACAAGGTGTCAGAGATCTTTTTGTGCAGATACGTTGTCTGAATGTGCAGTCTTAAGATGTGCATGGGTGGCAGGGGCATTGTCATTGCTCCCGTATGTGTTTTAATAACAACAATGTATTACTGGAATGTCACCGCAACCCTGAAAAGCAGACAGTCAGTCAGACACTCATCTGAAAGACTGGAAAAACTTGAAGTAAGAACCCAGTTGTGATAGAAGAAGAGTAAATATCTTTGATTCCTGATTTGCTCTCCAAAATTCAGAGGGGAAATATGAGTTCATCCACTCAGATACTTAAGTGATATTAATGGAGTCCAAGAAATTGCAACTAACAGGATAAGGAAGAAGAAGGAAGCTGGAGGTTCATGATAGGACAGGGAAACTATGCTAACGGAACAGTTACATAAGGGGAACCGTAAGTTATAAAACCAGAGGCTTATTTCATACACACTTCTCTTTTTGGCCTTGTGGTATAGCCACAACACCATGCTCCTTTTCTCTGTGTATTTGAAGTATTAGTCTTTTAAGGAAATTTACATAAATGTAAAAAGAAGTATAAAAAAGATAAATAGAAAAGCAAATTTTTAGGTGAAAATTTTCGAAACTAGAATCCAGTAAAAATATTTATGTATAAAATGCTAAACTAAGAATCGATGATAACATTAGTGTATGAGTTCAAAGTAGACTTTGAACAGTAGACAAAATCCGTCTGGATTTCCTAACTATAATATTACATTTAGATACAATAAAGAGGAAGAAATACATCTTTAAATGGGTCTAAGTATAAATAAACCCTCACTTCAATTTGGCTAAATCAGAGAAGAAAGTAGCTTTGTTCTACTACATTTCAAAGGGCATTAAAGATGCTTGCAGTTGCATGTATATGAAAACCCCACCCTCTTCACTGTTCTCAACATTGAAACCCATTATATTCACTAAAAAGAACTTGGCACTAAAATATCTGAAGATTAAAAGTATTTGGAGATGTTTAAATCATCAACCTTTACTGATATGCACTTCAAGAGAAATCACCTAACATTTAGATCAGATACCTACCATCCAATCTGAAAGAAAGCTATTAAAATTGTTCCCGCTCTCCTTTGTAAGTTTGCCAGAGTCTCACATGGTATGGTGCATCATGTTGGCATACAGCGTGATGCTGCATAAACAACAGGACTGCATTGTACATCGTCAGAAATATGTGAAAATTCATTTGGATCTGCCACCAGCTATCAATTTTGACAAGGAATGTATCTGCTCTGGCTTAATTAGAGAGGATGAAAGCAGGGCACACAGGTCAGCCTCCCCAGTGCTTGCACACCACTGGAAACTGCTCCATGGCAGACTGCTAAAGTAGTCAGGACAGGTCAAAACCAGGTGTTTTCCCTATAAAACATTGCATTTCCCACTTCAGTAGCTTTAGCCGTATCTGATACACCACCCAGTAGTCACAGGTTGCAGATGTGGAGTGACCTAAAAAAATATTCAGGTTTTCTTTTCCAAGTCAGCCAGAGAAATACATTCATCTTTCCCTTTATCCAGTCTCAGAGATGGGATTTGGCTGACTTCAGTGGGATACCTCCTGACTCAAAGAGATGCAACTGAAAGCAAACTCAAACCTCTGGGAAAAGTTCTTCTTTGGCTGTAAAACTGGTGTAATTTTGTTTTCCATCAAAGATATGGCCTCCCCTGTTTTATTTTTATATCTTTGTGGGGGGTAAATACATATGTAAAAATGTTTATATGAATATGCTATTATACTGATCAGGGTTATAATACTTTTCATACAGAATTACCCTGTAACTCTCATTCAAAAGAAAAAAAAATCTTTTCTCTCCTTGATTTACTCATTTTATCCTAAGTCTGCTTTTTGAAGGTGTTATATTTATTATAAATTTCCAAAACTGCAAGGAAAACAGATTTCTGAAAAACCATTAATTTTTTTTTTGTCCTTAACTTCATGCTGTTTCCAATACAGTTGCATTTTACAAAGTAATTACACTACTACCAGCCCACCCAGATAGTTTGTGACCTGTTCTTTCACTAGTCTAAAGGTGACTTTCATTTTCATGTTGACTTTACTCTGTGCCCATTTGGAGGTTCATTCAGTGAAATAAAATTGCCTTGCAATTATTTCTACTTAGAGAAATATGACAGCTAGAATTTTTATGTTAATTAATCTTTGTTTTTTTATTATTGTGTGGCTGCCTATCATAAATTTCCTTGCAATCCCGTTTTAATGCATTCTATAAATTATTGTGGTTTCTTCCAGGCCCATCATGCCTTGCAAATAGTTAACTTTGCATAGATTTCTGTTGTTTGCCCTAATACCATCATATGTGTAATTCAGCGGGAATGGTTTGCATCTCTGAAAATATACATGATTAGAAAGGATACTTGTCATGAATGAGACCTTGGTCAGACTATAGTCTTGCTATAAGAATGAATGTGTGTAAAAAAATTAAAATACATTAAAAATCACAAAAAGTAATATTAAATCCAGTGCATACCGGACTGAAGGGAACAAACAAGGCATTATATTTCTTCTTGTTTTGCCGGCTCAGTGAAATTAGGAAGCCACTGTTTCCTCACCTGCATTCCCAGTTAAGGGCCATCTGTTTCCTGTTTAAATGTAGTATCTTACATGGTTTTTCCAAAACCCCTCTTGCACTAATCAACACAATCCCAATAAATAGAAGCACCAAATCTTGCTTATCGTTCTTACTCAAGGAAAGCATTTTGGTAGTTGCAACTTGAACACAGACTAGCTTTACTGCAGTGCTTTTTTTTCACTAACATTTGCTTTTGTTCTCTGCATTTTTTAAATTTCTCATTCAGTTCTAGGCTGATTTTGCAAGCTTTCTGCAACATTCTGAAGTTCTCTTTGTTACTGTGGATTAAACCAATAACATGTCGATTTTGTCACTAATGCTTTTAATCTGGGTCTGGTGACATGTGTTGTACTTTAACATCCTCATGAATGTTATTATAAATTTAACACTGAGTTAAAGATAATGAGGTCAAATGTATCCTTGATGTTATACTTTGCCTTTGATGAAGGCAACAAATAATAAATGTGGCCTGCTCTCCTTATTATCATGGTTTAGATTTACAGGAAATCATTGGTGGATGGATACTCCTGGTAGGGAGAATCAATGAGGCAAATTGGTTACTTGGATTGTGGTAAGATTTACACAGAGAAATAATACCTTTTATTATATCAAATAATTACAGTATTACGATGCCAGCACAATGAATGCAGACACTATAAATATCAGGTGTCATCTTTAGAAGACATTCTTTAATAAAGTTCCATTATCATTGATATCTGAATACTTTTTTTTCATTTAATTTTAAATAAGAAATGTAGATTAATGAGTATATGTAAAAAGTAAGAAACAAAAGCAGCTTATAAAAATAACCAAATGAAGTATTTGATTTCATACATACACACACATACACACAGAGGTTTTCAGAATCAGTCACTCAAGTGCTCAGAAATATGGCTTGGGCAACACTGATTTGGCTCATTTTTGGTACAGCCCTCAACTGCATGGCTATCATCTAGCTGTACACAAGGCCCTGCCTCATCCATTGTACCTGATGGACCACCCCCTCTTAGCAAGCTGGTGTTCCATATTTTGTTGCCTCCTCATTGCTCAGTGTGCTGAGACTATATTTATAGCATGCTTTTCATACCTTCACTGAAGGCAGGGTCAGTTATTTTTGGGCTCATCTCTGGTACTCGTTGCTGGCAGAGTAGATGTAATGGCAGTGGAGAGAGCCGTGCAGCTCCTGCAGTGACATAACATGGAAATATAACACCCACAAGTGCATGCCATGCAGTGTCTACTGTGAACCCAGCCCTGCCAGCAGTGCATGAGTCCTTTGCCAATTTATTTGTCTCAGACAGTGGGGATTGTTCTCAATAAGTTTCATCAAGTGGGTAGTTATAGTGCTGTTATTATTTTCAGGCTAAAGCTGAAACAAATTTTCATGAAAATAGAAAGCTTGCTCTAATTTTGGTTTCTCAACTAGATATATCTAGGATCTGGGGTTTTTTGAGTCTTTGTGAGTACTCTGCTGCGCCCCTGTACACATACAAAACCCCTTTCATTTGTGTCAGACATAAATGTTTACCACTTCTTCAAATCAAACATACCACTTTGAAATCAGGACCCAGGAAATAAATAAAATATAGTTATTGACAGCTTGTGGAAAGTCTGGTTTAAATGACTGCCTAACATCACTCAATAATCCTGCCACTTTATGCAACACATTTTGCTGGAGTCCAACCTTTTACTCTGTAGTCCTAATGTCATTTCATGTCCGCTTTGCACAGACATCTGACCTTTCTTACTCCATTCCCAGTCTGATGAGTCACTTGGTACCACTATTTCACCCTGAGGTCTGTGCTCAAGTCCCTGTCACTCCCCATTTCAGCTGCTCACGTCAAAGGTTGAATGCAGCTACTCGTGACCTCCCTGACATGCTCTCTGGAGCCTACATCCTGCAGAGCAGCAGTTCTGCAGGTCACAACAAGAAATGGGACAAATTTGGTAAGAACAGAATTGATTTTTACAGTCCCAATGCAGACCTGGGATCAGCAAAGTTGCACATCCGCTCTACCCTCCTATCCTGGTGATTCTGGTATCCCAATAGGGGAGCAGCCCATGGAGGAAAATAGGGAGGTCAAAATCTACTTCCATAATACCACCACCTACATTGGCATATAATACCACTTAAGTGGGCTGACTTTCAATAGCAAATCAATCTGGGATAACAGGCAGTCCCATGCAGGCTGGCTTTATCTCACCTGTAGACTACAAAGACCACTTAGTCCAAGCCATAGTTCATGCCTCAATACAAAGAAAAGGTGAAATTCCTCACAGAACTGATACCAGTACTTTTAGGTATGAGCAAAACTGCATAGTATCCCTCACCTAGATCTTGAGCAGGGCTCAATTACCTTGGCTGAAATTTTCTCAGAAACCCAGCTTAGGGCAGACATAAGGCATAGAACATTATTTTATCCCAAACAGCTGAAATTTGGCTAAGCTCTAAGTAACTGAAATCAGCAGTGTCTGACAACCTTAAATGAGAGGCCATGTTTCCAGTCCCACTTATAATGTGCTGAAAAGCTGGTGTGAATACAAAATGAAAGCTATTAAAGTGAGCTGAACAACCAGAATGTTTAGCAGCTCAGTCAGAAGAAGTGCATGGCTCAGGACGAGGAAGTTTGTGAGTCAAATAACTGAGGATAAGAAACAGAGACTGGCATAAAGGGTTAAAGCTTATACAGCTGTTTCATTCTGAGTGTATTGAACTAAGCTAATATTGTTAGATGACTTAAGTGACTTATGTTTCTATATAATAGGGTGATTTAAGAAGTTTATAGAAGCAACAAAGAATGTAAAGCAGGTTATATAAAGGCAAACAAAAAAAAAAAAAAAAAAGAACATTTCTGAAAGGAACAGTGTTGCTAACAGAGACAGTTTTATGGGAGAAGGAACACAGGGATCAATTTACAAGGGGGGCTTAAGTATCTCAAAGCCTCCTTAGGCACCTAAGCCCAACATTTAGGTATCACTAGTATCTAATGACATTGTATCACTTTGTCTAATCCTCTGGGTACCTCAGCTTCTCTTATGCCTTAAGAAATTCCTAAATCCATATAGGCTGAAGAACCTAGGCTCATTACTTGTGCCTTAAACAATCACAGGTCCGTCAGCCTCTGCTTATGTCACCTGTGGGGCTGGATCTAGCAGGCTCAGGTAACACAGAATAAGAGAGTGACTGCGTCCACATTTTTACCTAAGAGGTTTGTTGTTTTTTTTAAATTTAGACTGTGAAAGGTCCAGATTTAAAAAACTCCCCTTCCTGCTGGGCCCTTAAATCACATCTTTTGGTTCCCCAGATAATGCCCTTGGCTGCGAGGTGACACGCGGTAGGAACTCCTCGTCCTATCGTGTGAATCTATATGACATAATGCAATATTTATTTGGGTCAGAGAATGGATAAAAGCAAGAAAATGACTCTGTAATGTGATTTTTTTTAAACACTTGAATGAGATGAAAAAATAAAACCTTCTCCTTAACAGATCAGCATTCTGCTTTCATTAATGTGATTCTTCATGCCCACCTCTGCCTATTCATTCTATACGAGACCACTGAGAACTGACCAAATCAGGACTGGGAACTCCATTATATGGCAGAACGCTTATAACATGACAAAGTTCAACACAGCAGCAAATAAATCTCCCTGTTCACTTCCCCCTTGAGATGACTTCCTTCCTTGTTTCTTGTAGCTAGATATGTGCTATGCAGGAGAGGGGGCAGGGTGACTACCTGGTGTAAATCCTTCCCTCCACCTGCAGTTTTTTTTCATTAAAGTTAACCTTTTAATAGTATATCTGAATTTACATATTCCTGACTTGACTCTACCTGTCTCTCTTGTAGTCTTCTGAAATCAGACTGGCAAAGCTGCAGTGCATCATATTATCTAACATGGTCAACGTGCAATCTTCTTACTACAATGAGTCTTTCTGGTGAGCCTCATATTAAGACCAAACATGACACCGCAGATGCTGAAAATTAAACTGGAAAACTTTATTTGAGTAACATTCCAACAACTTCTGCTCTTGCTAAAAGGGACATTTTCTAGAAGAAACAGCTCAAACTATTAATATGTCTGTCCCTGAACTGTTTCCTATGCTGTTTTGGACCTGGAGCAGCCTCCCTCCTCATGCAGGCGAAAGACCCTAACTCTTCTCTTTAAGTTCCTCCTAAAGAATCAGAGGAAGGTTGCTAACATGTACCAGTGCATACTCACTCATCTTGCTGCTTCAAGTTATGGTCCTTCCGTTTAATTCACATTAAAAATTTCAGAATAAATCAGAAGGATGTTAGGAAAAGAGGCAAACTCCAATGCAAGATTCTCTGCTTTTATGTACATGGTGTTTCACATCCAACTGTAGCTTATAAATAGCATGTATAATACAGTAGTCCCTAGGTTTTCACTTTTATAATTTCACAGTGGCCAAAAGCACTGAAAAATACATTCACTGGCCTGTCAGTTGCTATGTTCTTCCTTTGGTTTTGGTTTTGGGTTTTTGGTGGGGTTTTTTTTGTTTTGTTTTGGGTTTTTTTATGCCTTCTTTCTCTTTTGACCTCCTCTCTCTCATTTCCAGTTCTTTGTCCTCTTTCCAGCATTACAGTGCCTTTCTCTTCTTATTAAATTTCAGTTCTACTTTCAGTCACTGTGGAATTTGTTTAGTTTTTCCTTCTTCTGTCATATTCTGGTTTTCTCTTTATAGCATTACCTCTCCTCCTTTTGCTGATCCATTATTTTCTCTAGTCATCCAAATTCTTTACTTCTTTCTCTCTGTAGAGATTCCATTACCTTTCTCTTTTTGTCTGCCTTCCACCCTTCCTTCAGTTTTTCCTTCCAACTCTTCAGACACATTTTCTTTGTTTCATTATAATCCCAGAATATTTCCTTTCTGACTTTTGTGGATGAAGTTTTATTCATCGTCTAGCTTTTCTACAGGCTCAGTGCTCTTTCATCTCTCCCTTTTTGACTTCCAAGTACTTAGAAGCCACAAATATCCATCCAGGAACTGGAGTAACTTAAGTTGACCAGATACTGTTGATCAGACATAGATGAGATCAACACATAAATGAAGCGGACAGCTGAACTGATCAGGAGCATACAGGTTGTCAACACAGGACTTCCCAAGAATTAAATAAGTTCACCAGTTTTGAGGGTCTCAGGAACTCTTCAGTGTTGTCTACAGCTTAAAGGGGCAGCATGAGGAGGTATGAAGAGAGGGACATGGAAAAGGCAAGGAAGATGAATTAAAAGAATATTAATTTTATATTATGTTTCTTATGCCTTTCAGGTCATTAACATTTTGGCTCTGTAGAAGCAGTTTAAGAGAACCATTTATATTGTTAGAAACTTCTCTAAGTTGTGTTATGCAGAGCATTGTTGGCTCTGATAGGGTTATTTCTAACATGGGACCAAAGTTAATTCCTCCCAGAACAAAGTTATTATCATAATCTCCTAGCATATGTCTATCATAACTATACTTTGGAGTCCTTCCAGCAGGTAATTTTAGGAGACCACTTAAGACAACCCTTTTTCTCTACTACATTAATGGGGGCTTGGGGATTTTGATTACTATTACCCCCTGTTTAACTTTTAAATTGTTATTTTAAAAACTGAGGGTTGGGGTTTTCATTCTTCCAATTCAGCTTTCAGAGTGCAAAATGAAGGTTTGGCACTCCAGGGTGTATGTTAGCTACAGGATAATGTTTGTGGCAGAGAAGTATACAAGGCAAAGAAATGGCTTTTGTGGGTGATTAAATGCTGAAGTGAAGCTGAGGTGTTTGATAACCACAGAAGCTATTTATTGTGTGTATACTCCAGTGCCATGAACATTATTCCTATTATACAACAAGACAAAGGAAGATTCAACAAACCATAACGAGAGAAGGATGAAGGGTTTTTTGGTTGTTGCTTTTTTGCTTGATGGAAGTTTGAAAGTCCTGTTTCATTTTCTGCCTTTCCTAACATTTCCTTTGGGATGGGGGGTGGGGGTG
>NW_020799095.1:133045378-133107604 GCF_003259725.1 Athene cunicularia
GGGTGGGGGTGGGACTGGGGGGGAGATTAAGGCCAAAAAAGATTGGCCTGCAAAGGGTAGTAGTAGTGACTAAATTCTGAATAAATACTGGGAGTTATCACGACTTACCATCAAACAGCAGTGCTTACTATTTTGCTGGGACTCAGAGAAAGACCATGCTAATAGTATTCATAAAAAGCATTTCTAAAGAAATGCTGTTGTGACAAATAAGCTTAGGAAAAGAATCAAGTATTATCAGGTTTTAAAAAACAACAAGATATATTAAGAAGATAGCGGTAATATACATCTTCTACATGTTCTATTATTCCTCACAGGAGCAGTGTTAGTTCAGAAAATATTGCAAGACCAAGCTCACAAATACTACTTAAATTCTCAATAGCAATTTTGCTTTGCTACTTCCTTGCTTGTTTGCTGCTATTTCTGTGAAGTATTTTGTTTTTTGGGGATGGTCCTCTGCTATTCAGTGAGCTCCATCAAGACCTATGCCTGTTCTCAGATGGAACAGAAAAATACAAAGAGCTTTGAATAAAAAAGATCCATCATATGGGAAAACACACCTGTTTCTCACTGTCGTTACTTAATAGGTGTCATTTCCTCTTTAAATCACTTGAGTTGTTAAAAAGAGCAGCAACAAAATAGTGTGGCTAAAATGACTGACAACCCAGTGGAAACCCTGAGCAGAGGAAACTGGTCACAACCAACCCCACTGCTGGTCTTTGTTTGTAAATATTGCTCATTATACAATTAGGAGCAGAGAATATATTTGTGAAGTGCGAAGTCTGTTTGCAAATGACTTGCCATAGATAAACAAAGCCTGCTTTGTTAAATCGTGAGAAATAATTTAACCATCTGTAGTCACAACAACCCTGTGAGTAGCAGCTATTTTTACACCACTTCAGAGGTGAGGAAGGCAGAGACAGAAAAATTTCTTGCATCAATGGCAAAACGTGAATTAACTTATAGCAAAAAGCAACTGTTAAACATGCTATGATTTTTTTGTTGTGTTTGCACATCTCCTGACAGAAAAAATAATACAAATTCCATGGGAATTTTTATTACTTTAATGATTTAACATTGAATTAATTTTAATATTAGCAACACTTGTTGTCTGCCCATAGACTTTCCTTCAGACCAGGCTGTTTCTAAAAGTTTTTCTAAGTCATTAATATATTATCTGAGCATATTATTGAGTACTTGGAGCCTTGAAAAGTGCTGGACTGTCATCACAAGCTCACCTAGCAGTGAGTGAGATTAAGGGGGTTTGCACCTGTCAGCCATGAACCAGCAGCAGCACACGGTCCTGCTGTCCCCTCCAAGGTCCTTCTCAGCCTCCGCTGTGCGGGATGATGGCTAATGCAGGCTCCAGAGCCCTCCAACCCCTCCTGCTCACATACAGAAAATATTTCTTCACTAAAAACCTGAGTTCTTCCCAGCTGATCTTCCTGTTTTACACATCATCATATGTGGCTTAACAGATCAGTGCCTTCTCTGCAATACTCCAGCACCATACTGAGCCCATCTTCTCATTTGGATGATTGATTACTCTAAGAACCATTGAAATGCATACCAGTTCTGTTCAAAAAGAAGGTATTTTCTCATTACTATTTGTGTCCATGTTTTATATTATTTACAACATCTAGACATTCTATATAGTCATTTAAAAAAAATAGCTGCTGTTGAGTTGTATATGAAAAAAAAAAAAAAAAACAAAAAACAAAACTAATGAAAGTTTGGTTTAGTGATTAATACAGCCACAAAAAACCAGTATGGACTAGATGATTCTTGATGTTGTTTTTCAGGTACAAATTTCCATATGAATTATAGGATAATATTTCTGATCTTGAGTGGAATGTGCATACTGCTTTCTTTGTGGTATTCAGTGCTAATGTGCATATTTAAATGACAACTAAACTATCTTGAATGACTACAGTATATGAAGAAGGATTGTTACATTCAGATATATCATTTAGAAGTGGGTTTCCATTCTCTTTTGATGTGACCTAATTTCAAAAAAAATGAGACTGGGAGTTGTGCTCCCCTTGATTTACATAGCAGATGTTAATACCATTATCTGCTTAATTTAAAAGCTGCACTGATTTCCACTCTTGTTTCTTCCTTTGAGTATCACTGCTGTATAAAAAATACTATTAAGTGTAGCAAAGGTCATTTGAAGTTATACCCAAAATTCTGGCCTGACCTTACAAATAATAACCTATTTAAAAAAAAAATTATATGAATGTGGATGGCTGTAATATGACTATTGGGTAAAACTGTGTAGAATAATAGAATAACAGAACTGGGATTGTTACAAAAGAAATCATAAAACACTACTGATGGCCATATTCTCTCTTGGCATACACACTTTCTTGAAGTCAAACTGAGTTGGGGCAAAATAGCACTGGACCATATTTTTGCATACTATTTTACTCTAGTAGTTTCAAGGTCAAGCTTGCTCAGTTTACAGGTTTTCTTTGCAGTAAATTATACTTGCCACAAGTTTTAGAGATTAACTGTATTCATCTTAACTAAATTATCACCAGTCAAAAATTTTGGAACAGAACCTGGTTAGCAATATAATCAATGGAACACGTGGTAGGATGCAACACAGCTTGTCTCACAGCTGCATCGCCCACAGTTATTATACAAGGCTTGTTAAAATAATTTTATCACCAGTCATTTGTCTCGAGTTATTAGAAGATGAAGGAGTTAAGAAGTGCCTTCTACTGTCATTGTTATGAACACTATGCAATTAAAAAATTATATGTGGTATGTGATCCATCAGTATCTGTTTTTCCAAATCTGTGTTGGTGTTACTTTAATTCTCAAGTCTTTTAATCTGACAAACCTCCTAAAATTCTACTTGCTAAGACCTTCTTGGAATACAATATGTTGCAAAATGTACTAATGGTTTGGGGTTTTTTTATATATATTTGATTTTGATGGTCTAAAAATTCAGCTGCCCATCATATGAATCATGAAGTCATACTTCTTTTGTCTACAGTCTTGTCAAGTATCAGAGCCACCTAGTATTGAGCTTGATCAGTATTAAGCTAAGGGACCTGCAAGAAAAATATGGCATGTGAACTGAATTGATATTGATAATTCAGTAGGTGGCATTCTTTCCTCTAAGTGCTACAGATTCACTGGATCAGAATGCTAGCAAAGGGCTGAGCTTTCAGTTAAAAAACTCTTTGGTACATGATTAAAAATAAATTTCCTACACTTGTGTTGGTAGAAACTCCTCTAAGCCACTACATAAAAGTGCCATAACTGTATGAACAGGGAAAAAATGTGACAGAACATTAAGCATGTAACAATAGAGGCTGCAAATTATAATTTGGAGATCTGATAAAAACTCCTTCAGCAACATGATCTTGAAGACATTGGTTACTGGATGAATTTATGGGCCATGTCAGCTGGATGCTGAAAAATTTATACTGTACATAATAATATTTTGAGAGAGAATTACAATAGGCTATGCAATGTAGCTAAGAGTTTAGCTTATTTTTGCCATGTAAATAGAATTCATGGTGATTTAAGATCTGAAATTAAATAATCTGTTGTTAATTGCAATAATTTCTAATATGCGGAAATTACTTTTATTTTCTTATAGAATGATGTACTGGGATTTAGTAGAATTGTTCACACCGTAACTTGAATGCTAGCTAAATTTAAATAGAAGCACAAGCTGACGTTAGGGTAGGAGGAGATCATCCACTGTTTTAATGTACTTGGTTTACATGGTAAATAAGGGCAAAGCCTGTGTAACTCTACAGCAAAGCACATGCTTTATTTATTTCCCTTTATCGTCATATTACTCAATGCCCACTACAACTTTTCACTCTTTGCCTTGTTATCCCACATTATTTTTGGATTAATAAAGATCAAACTTTCTTCTGTAATAAAGATCAAGGTTACTTTACATCTGCCAAGAACTTTTTTTCTTGTACTTGGTTTTGGGATAAATATAGGTAACCTAACATGGAAAACGCTTTCCATGAATACAGCTACTATAAAAAAAAATAAAATCCCACTAAACAAAATAAATTAATAGGTACCTAAATCATGCAGAGTTGAGGTTATTCTTAAAATAATCCCAGGCATTTGAAAAGATCATAATGAGAAAACCTTCTAATTATAATGAGAATTATTTTTATTATTATTTTCTCTTTCTTGAGAAAACTTTACAATAAAAGCCCTTAAAAAATGGGCTTGAGAGAAACTTCCCCAGGGACAGCAAACCATAGAGCATCTTTACTTAACAGAAAATAGCACAGCCTGTCTCTCAGCTGTGCAGTCGCATTCTTGAATCCAGACATTTTGGCAAACATACAGTATGCAAACAAACATAAACTTTGTAAACACATGATTAGGCAGGACTCTTCTGCAGGGTCCCAATGTTAGGATGGTCATAAGATCCTCAAACAAAGAATTAATGCATATACAATCCCCTTAGTGACAGATTATGAAATTGTCACAATAAATCCTCCAGAAAAGATTCATGTGTTGATGAAAGACTATCCATAGTATTAGAAATACATACCGATCCCATTCTTAGTAACCATTCCAATATATAATTTTCAACTTGCACCATACTTTATACTTAGTCTTTTGCACCATGATAAATGTCTACTGGTTCATACAACAGACTTCCCTCTGTTTTGCAGAGAAAATGAAGAAAAGGTATGAAAAATCCTAGTGGTATTGTCTCTGTATTAGCACATTACCTTTGTCAAGTTAAAGACCAGAAATCTAAAGTATACAGGAAAGATCTTTAATAAGGAAAATTTTAGAGATTAAGTCTAGAGTTTTGGAGAAAGTTTAGAAAATAATATATTAATTTTAAATTAAATATTTTGTTGTTTCTTAAATTTACTTTGCTTCAAAGTAGGATTTAGTTTTAAATTTTAATTAAGTTTAGATCTATTAAAAATGTATCTGGTTGAAACAAAATCAGAACAAAATGCTTTAAGTGTAGGTTAAAGAAAAAAATTAATTTCATCTGGAATTTAAAAATGATTGAAGCGAGAAAAAAAAAAATTCAGGTTGACCCAAAACGGATTTTAATTATCTTTAATTATGACCAAATCTGGAAAAAAAATTAAAAATCACTTACTTGTACTGTTCTAGAAAAGGAACAAAAAGTAAAGATGAAGACTGTTTTGTTAGCAGAAGTGTTAATCTTATTCTGAGCGAGAAGTTAAATAACACTTAAGTAAATTCCTGTATTGTTTAAAGCAAACCAGTTAAATGGACTGTTTATGCTACATATAAAATTTTACTGGAGGTGCTTTTTTTTCCCTCTCATGACAGTGCAAAACAACAGATGTTCAGACAAGCGATACTTGAGGATTCATCTGAGAAAAAATAATGAAATCTCTAGTCCTTTGTGATGAGATATCACTTGTTAGTGATGCAATTATTTTAAAAGAATTATAGGAATAAAAGAAACATCATGTCACTTGATAGCTGTACCTGTGTGTGGAATTATGGAACAGGAGAGCTCTCTCTTAGTCTAGTCTTAATAAGTCACTTGCTTAGTTCGCAAGCTTAGGGTGCCAAGCATTTACTGCAATTACATGAAGAATTGTTACATCCTTGGCAAGTACCACGCAGAGCTCAGTAAACAGATGTTACTTACTTCGAAGACAAAATACATTTGGTGTCACTTAATTTGTATTCAGATATCTTGAAATAGAATGATAGGGGCACGGGCCTGAAAGAAGTATCCTGGGTCACTTACTCCAATTCACTACAATCAGGGATGACTGTGTAATTCCCTTTATTTCAGCCTTTACCAGATTCATTGCATTAAGAAGATATAGCATAAAGTATCATCCTATGTATCATATATTGTCAGGGTCAATCACCTTTACATAAATGTTTGTAATATACTCACAGGGAAGAAAACAAATGGCTCTAGTTGAAGTTTCAGTCAGAAACAAATTTATTTAAAGTTCAGTGTTCCCAGAGGCAGGAATGGTAGCACATGCTCAAGAGAAAAGCAGGAAAATGATAATTTCATGTACACATGTCTACACTGTTACATGGAAAACCAATTCTGTTGTTTTCTTCACCCAAGGCTTAAGACAGTTGCTGAAATATTATAGGCTAGATCTGTTCAGAGGGTGAAGTCAGTGACAGAGTTAGATTTGGTTTTAACGCTGTTCCATACATTTTTTGAAAATAAACTTTAAATCCTTGAGCACAAGAAGGGGAAGCAATTTCTGAGGTCTTTCCAGCCAATGCTCTGCTCAAAAAGCTTTTTCTCTTGGCTTTCCCCCATGGCCATGCTTCAAGTGACTTCAGTATTTCTATCAGCGTCCTTCCCTCCTTTCTGCCTGTGTGCTTCCAGCAGCAGCAGCTCCCTTGATGGGGCCCGGTGCCCCCCCGGCTCGCAGCCCTCCAGACTTGCATGCATCCCCCTGGTACATCACTCACTTCTTTCTGGTGTTGCCTGTGACCCGTGGATTTGACAGTTGTCTATTTGTTGTTATTAAGAAGGGCTCAGGAGACCAACTGACCCAGCTTAATTAGTTTATTGATTGGTACTACAAAGTCCATAACCAATTAGTGAGAGTAAAGTTATTAATGTCCAATTCTGCAATAGTCTTCTGCGGGGATGCAGCCATGCAGCAGAACAAAGCAAACACAACATACAGCTCGTCATACCCCTGTGTGTCTCACACTTAGTCTCCATTGTGTGGACTTCTCTCCCCATTTTCCCTAAAAGAGGAAGGAGGATGATACAGTTTTCTGATTTTATTCTGTCTCGATACTATTACAAAAGTAGTAACTCACCCAGCCACTGGTAGCAGGACTTCAGCACTTCAACTTGAAAAAATGACTGCTGTAGAATGGAGTGTAGCATGAATGCAAAATATTTTGAAAGTATAAAATAGAGTAACAAGACTTTAGATAACAGGGCAATAAATCCGATTCAATATCTTTCTCAATGAGATTTAGTTATATCCATCATAAAAATAGGTTTGCTATACTGTGAAATTCATAGTCATGTGCTAAGGCTTTAGTGGGAAATTAAGCATGGTATTTAGAATTAGTTAAAGTTAAAGGAGGAATTACAGAATACAGCCAGGATGCAGTGATCAGCGTTTGTGCTCTGATAGCAAGTAGGTTGTTCTTTCTCTGTGTACAGAGAAACAAGCTCTATGCAGTAAATGTTATGTTGTTAATATATGTTTTGAGCTGTTGTGTTTGGGCTATTAGGCACGTCTTCATAAGGGAAATTTTTATTCCTCTAATGTGACTGCAATATCTGGAAGTATTAACGTGTTGTATAATTAAAGGGCTATGTTAAACAGGAGGAACGAACATGGCTGCTTCTAATAAAATCAAACAGGAGCAAGAGAAACTCGTCTTCACTGAAACATTTGGGGCCAACCATGACTGATTCTGGTCAGGACCCATAAGGCACATCATTTAATACTGTCCTCAGTTTACAGTGGTAGAGAGATTTCCTGTTCTGTTTCTATGCCAACTTTGTAATTTTATTAGGATTTGATTATTAATGTTTTGATAGTAGTATCATATCTTAAAACATACCTCGTTCTTAAGAGGTAAGCAAATCTATTGTGTCATTACGTTAGCAAGGACTTTGTCCGTGCCAAAGAAGAGGAAGATGGGGTATTGTGTTTGAAATTGCTTCAACGACTTTGAGCTGAAAACAGACAAATTCAAATTAGTTTGTTGAAAGTAAGTTAATTATCCGTTTTCATCATATAAATTTGATTCAAAGAGGAGAGGCAGTGTGAGGGTTCATTACTGCAGTATTTCTTGCATGAGTTTGTGGATGGCTTGCTCTCATGTCGTGAACTGGAGTCTCAGCCTGAGACACTAATTCATGATGGTACTGCAGTGCAGTTCATTTCTGAATGTATGTTGTAATACTGTGCTAATGGTTCGTTCTTTCTCATGATAGAGTGGCTGTGCTCTGGAGTAGGATATAAAAACACGAGCATAAGTGGCCTATATTATTTCTAGCTTGGATTATTCAGTGACATACAGGGAGCATGAAAAAGCTTGTACATTTTGCTGTCTTTTTCCAGAAAATGGGTTTGCATCTTGTGCAAAACTCCTGAGGAATCATTAAACAGAGGAGGATGAAATGGTAAACTTTGATAAAGGAATAAATAGCAAAAACACTTGTGGAAATCTGATGTTTCACCCTTTGCAAACAGAAGAAAACAATTTGTCAGGGGAACTGATGCTCCTCTTCAATCTGTGCAATTGCTTGTTGGAATGGAAATTTATTATAAAAGTAGGAGAACTGCTTTTTTTTTTCTTCTTTTCTGAGGTCTTCCTAGAAATTTGCAGGTGATGAGAGAAACCTCCATTCTAATAAGAGAATAGGCCAGCTTACTGATTGGAGAAAATTACATGAAGTTTTTTAATCAAAGTCTCTGTGGTCTGCTGTCTGATTTTCTAGGCCAGATGTCAAATGTTTTTCACTGATGTCGATGTTGAAGTAATCACTAAGCCAATTCCAAGAATGAGTAAGTGAGACTGTAATAACATTTCATTTCAGTATTACATAAGCTTTTTTTCCAGCTATGAACAAAGTAACAGGACCCCTCTGATTCAATATAATTACCCAAACTATTACTTTGAAATTTGTGAGACAGTTTTATGTGTGGTCAATTGCTCTATACATATATATGGGAGGTTTCAGTACAAAATGCAAAAACACATTTACAAAGTTTTATATTTTTAAACATTTACATTTAATTTAAAACATAATTACATTTTTAGTATTTAATCTATTTTATGAAGTTTATCTTTGCTACTACAGTATTAACCAGTAATTTGAAAAGGAAAGAATTTGCTAGAAAAAAGACTTTGGTTTGCAGTTTGAAAATGGGAAGAGAAAGCACTAGCTTGGCTCAGTGGATGATGTACCTCAGTGAATGAATCTCAGCTGATAATTGTGGGAGTGTGGCATCAGATAAAATATTTTACAGTTTTATGTAGAATATAATCATAATTGCTCATAGTCATGTAGAGAATTAGTCGAGTAGAACTAACACTGAACTTGAAGAAACATGTTTTCTATTGCTGTCTCAAGAGGAAAGTGGTGATATAAGGGTCCCAAATAGGTATTTCATTCACAGGTAAATACAGAACCAAGCTAATCTAATATGAAACTAAATGCAGCACATAGATTAATCTTATTCTATGGGTAAATTACACATGAATATTAATACAAATTTACGCAAGTGGCATATTCAGACCCTTAGTAGTCAGAAACTGGTAAGATGTTAACATTACCTCTTTCTCCAAAATTCAGATGTTTAGTGAAAAGACATTTTAATTAAAAAGCCACTGCTTTATCCACTGTATATTTGGTGATCAGCTATCCAATCTGTTGTTCCTTCATCGGTGATGGCCTGGCCTGTCTTTTAGTCAGAATGACATATTCCTTCATGAGCTTTGCTATGATGCTCCATAACCAGTGATGACACTGTGATGTTTTCTCACTGTTACTCTGGGGATTAATGTTTATGCTCATTTTGTACATAGGGAATGGAGGCATGGAATATTGAAACAGGTGTATGTAACTGTTTTCTGGTACTTATCCAGGATGGTTTTTCAACATCCTTCACCTCAGAGCACACTTTGTTCAAAGCTCAGCTTGCTCTGATGTTACGTGCAGTTGTGATGTTATTTGCAGCAGCTGTAATTTCTACACATATTATCTGTGTATAAAGTATTTGTATGCAGATAGTATGTGTAGAAATGAAGGCCTCAGGAGACACAGAGAGTGATGCTCCTCTCGCTGGGCATGCAGTGCAGACTGGGGTCCTAAGCCCACAGCCCAGGCATTGCTCCTGGCTCCAGCTGTGAAACTGCCCCTCTCAAGGGCCTGTGGTCTGATCCAAGTGAAGTTGATTCTTCTAAGCAATACAGAAAGATTCATTTCAAGGATGGGGGCACTAAATCTTTTAACAAAGTGTCACCACAACAATTTAATGGGGCTTGGGAGCCCTTGAAGAGACACCATGTGTTTTTTCCCTATGCTGGTTCTCAGAGACAGTGGAATCCCTTCTGGCTGGTATTTCCCAAGCTTACTCAGCCTGAGAGAGATACACAATAGTAAAACTTCCATTTCAAAGCCAAAAAGTCTGAAAAATCTCAGCAAATGAAAACAGAATCTTAAAATGGGAAGCATCAGACAATATTCAACACAAGCAGTACTACCAGTCCTGCCTCCAATAACAGGGCAGAATATAAACAAGTTGGAGGAATACTTCTGTAGCACAAACCTTCTGAAAAATGTAAGAGCTTTCAGCTTAGTCATAGTGATCCTCAGGGACAGTTCTGTATCCTACTGCAGTCCTGACTTAGTCTATCAAGTACTTCCGAGGACAGTGAATGTAGGATTGAATATACAGTATATATAGGTAAATTAGTTATAAAAGTTGACAATTTATAGACCAAGCTGAGATGTGATCTTCTGCTGTAGACCTATGTTATAATATACAAACTGTCCCAAAAACTGGGCAGCTTTGTGGTTAAGAAAGAGGATGAAGAACTTGTGTTCAGTGACACCTTTCTGCTTTATGGGCAAAAACATTTTCATGTGCTTAGCTACCTATAGAGCAAGGACCAAAAAATCTGTAGTGATTGGTAGAGCCCACTGCTGCTTTGATAGTGTAATGCTGAATTAAATGCAAAACTTGGAGAGACATATGACTAGATACTATTACATAAAACAACAGTCCCCTAGGACTGCTTCATACACACAATTTGCACGTACAGAGCAGTCTTTCCACACTCCAGTGTTGGTATACAGACATCCTATCTGCTTGCTTAAAGTTTGGGCCCTAAATGAAAAATATAATCATTAAGACTACTCTTTCAGACTGGAACAAATAAGAAAATGAGCATCACAGCTAAAACAGCTGAGGATACTAAGGATACCTTCCAGGATCTGGGTCTGATAACACTTATGTGTGCTTCATGATAAAGAATCTGGTCACTTTAAAATTAATAAAAAAATGCCACACTGAATTGTCCAGCATTGTCAAGGACAAACGCACTAAGCCAAAACATCTTGAAAGTCATACCTAGCATACCTCCTTCAATTATGTACAAAAGTCTCCCAATAAATAGTGAATAATTTTCATTATTTATCAATTCTTCAATAATTTTATTGACTCTTTACCTCTTTGTTGAAAATAGCTTATTTTCCTTTAATCTGTGAAATTGTTAATTCTTTTTTTTTTTTTTTTTTTTTTTTTTTTTTTCTTATTTCAGTTGTTTTCTTAGCTATGATAGGTCACTGGAGACCCATATAATTGTTTCTTACTCTCTGGTTGGATGTGTGAAATTGTAGATACAGAGCTTCTGATGTGAAAGCTCCTGGAAAATAAATACCTGCAATTGTTGAGCATGCAACATTAAAATATGTTTTATGAGATGTTCATGGTAATAAAAAGGCATTTCAAGAAAGTTTACAGGAAGAAAAACCCTGGTATGAAAACATCCCCAAATCATTTTTTATTTTGTGCAAGTATTTATGGAAATAGTATTTGCTGTAGTGGGCTGGAACTTACATAAACAATATTTTGCCTTACTCTTTGGGGAACCAGAGAAATAGCACAGAAGTAAATCCTTCCATAGATGTATTTTTGTTAAAATATTACTGTCTCAATACTTTGAAGACAGGAATTGGTCAAAACCTGATTATCATGACACAATCAAACATGTCAAAGAGTACAGCAGTGAAGGCAAACTGAGCATTTAAATAGCACCCGTAAAAAGGTAGGCACATTCTTGTATTTAACATCTCGAAAATACAGCTTTCTAAGTCCTACACACACTTTCAGAAGAACATTTTTGCCTGACTCTTGGCAAAAAAGACTGTAAATACTGCTCCAAACATATCCTTAATAAGGCTTCCCATAGCCAGAAAATTAAAGCTACTATTGGGAGGTCACAAAAAGGAGTAGGATGATGGGGCTCTCAGCTCACTTCCCTCATTCTGGCTCTGACCATTGAGATGCTTCTCCCATCTATTCCTCTGCTTTCTCCACTCTCCTATATGTAGCAGCAACATAAACAGCAGGACCCTGGCTCTTCGGAGTGTGAACAATGGCAGCTTTCCCAAATGAGGCTGCTTCCTAGCTTTTCATGAACAGAGCAAGAGCATGGCTTTAGTGACTCTTTGCTGCTGGAAGATGGAAAAGTGAAAGCTCACTGAAGGAAGCTGAGACTGAGGAGGAGCAGTTGTTTCCATTGGGAAAGCATGGGGAAAGATAAGGTTGACTGCTACCAGCAGGGTTTGGGACAGGCTATAAAGTGAAGGGATGAAATCCGGCCCACCAGCTAGAAAAGCCAGAGTGCCTTGATCATAGAAAATAAAGTCAGGATTCCAGCAACTGATGGTGGTTCGGGTTTTTTTTCCCTAATTTTTATTCTCTCTATGAAGAGTTAATTTGTCAAAAACATGTTCACACAGCCATACATACCAGACAAGAAGGGAATTTTTGGCTGAACATCTCTCTCGCAGCAGCAAAGCACCAAGTGGCTGTGGCTACCTCCTCAGCTGCAGAAAGCCAGGAGTTCAACTCTGACTAAGGCAGAGCAGAAAATCAAATTCCTCCTGGATCACAGGAAAACTCATGAATCACTGGTCCGTTGCCTATTCTGGGATGGATGAAGTGCTGTCTGGCTTGTCTGTTTGAGGGGGCTTGGATGTAAAACAGGAATGTTTCTAAATATCAAGACTTTTGTAGATGGGAAAACTGCTCAGCCCAACTGCTGCCAGAGTGTGGGTGGGAGAAAGGAATCTGTTTAAATAAGAGCTGTGTTTCTGAGAGATAGGAGTTTGATCTCAGTGAGATATAAAAGCAAGAGAGTAGTGAAAAAAATAAATGAAGATCATTAAGGTGTTAGAACAAAGAAAGAAAATGGCATCTTGTAGCATTTTATTGAAACTGAAGGGAGGATCAAAATGGAAGATGCACACTCATAAAGGTATTTTCTATATATTAGAAGCTTTAAGTGCTAATTGCAGGCAGAGCAATAAGCAGGAAGAGGGCCAAAGGAGAAATTACATTCTACAGAAACATATACAAACTATCAGTTTGAAAGGGAAAAGATAACAAGTCCTTGTTAATGAAATAAGGTGGAGGAAATGAGGTATTAGCTTTTAGAATGGGCTCCTGGGACAAAGTTAGGAACAGTCTCTCGGTACTTTGGATTGAGCAATAACGTCTGCCTGCTGGACTGATCCACACATAGAGTTGAGCTTTGTATTTCCTTTTATTTAGACTGATGATATTGCTGATGAATCTTCCTCTTGGGTGTATTTTCCAAAGTGACTCCTCCCCAGCTCCTGAATACAACCCTTTCTATTGCCAGCAATGAAGTAATGACTTACTGTCTTGGGCAGCTGGACAACACATTCTTACTGGGACTGCCACAAAGCTGTGCTACTGTCACCCTTCAGGCCACTCCTGGTGACTTGTTTAACCATGCCTATATCACGGTCAGAGCTGTCAGATGTTTGTTGCTGCTTTTGTGAGCTCTTTATGTGTCGTTCTGTTACAGAAGGCTGGCTCATCTCACAGAGCATGCATCCCATTAGAAAGGCACCTTTGCTTTCACTAGCTGCAAGACTCATTTTACACAGTCTGTTTTAGACCATCACAGCAGTATTGTGTACTTTGCATTAAGCAACGGACATGCTATTCTGGTTCCTTTGAAGATGTCGTGGAGGATGGACTAGCAGTGCAATCCTCATCATGGTCCCACCTTTTCCTCAGTCTGAGTAATCAAAGCAATTTCACTAATCCCTTCACAGAGATGAGAGTGGCTTATAGCTGTGTTCATGACAATAGGTTGCTGTTTTTCAACTGGGGCTTTATTCATAAAATGGTCTCTGAAGCAAGAGGACACTTTGGGGGTGCAGCCTTGAAAATTTGACACCCCAGTGAATTTGATATCTTTGCACTGTCCTGTGACATGATTTCATTAGCAGCTGAATCTTTGGTCATAACAGAGAACCACAAAGACTCTGGCAGGTGTCTCACACACTTCAGTTGGGTGCCTTATGTTTTGAGGCAAAAACTCTTTGATTTAGGATTTAGGTTTTCTTATGGGCTTTCCCAGGAATGATCGAAAAGTTGGCTGCAAACCACAAACATTTTGCTTGTTATAGGGGAGATATTATGTTATAGGGGAGATATGTTATGGGGAGGAGATATTATGTTATAGGGGAGATATTATACTTCTATAATATCTTGACTCCTGGGCTAAAGAATAGACTGCCAACATGAATGGTGGATTTTAAATTAATTGCTTAGCTCTGAAAATGTCTATCAGTATATTAAAAATTAGTTACTCCTTCAAATGACCAAATATGATGTACACAGTACTGGGTGGAGGAAAAAGATCTCTTTGTGGTTTTTAGACTGCTCAAACCTCAGTTTGAAAACTGGCTTGACCTGTATTTGAGAGTTGAACAGTGCAGCAGAATTCATTTTCTCTCCTTATATTCTCTTAATCATGGTCCAGGACACATTCCAGTATCAATAACAACTGCAGACCCCAAAAGATGGCCTTTACAAGAGAGCACAGGATAAACAGCCCTGCAGCCAATTGCTCCTAACTTTCAGCTAAACAGGCAGAAAAGTGAAGATGGCTTCACTCCAGAATTATCACAACAGAGACCACACAGATGGGAAGATAAAAGTTTTCTCAGTAAGCTCCTAACAATGCACAGCATTTTGCTCTGAAACACCAGTATGCAGAGGTAAGCCACCTGCATTCTCATGACATCACTGAAATAAAGGCCAGGGGCTGATTACTAGATGGGTGCTCTTTTATTATCATATATCAGGTGTCACCTGCAATTTCATGTCTCAGGCAGCACAAGAGAATCCATCTGTCATCTACTGGTGAATCTCAGTGAAATTTCTTTTCTTTTGAAACTGAGACTGGTGAAGCAGATACACAACAGCCCAGATTTTAAAAATTGATTCAGAAATCCTTAAGGGAAAAAAAAAAAAAAAAAAAAAAAAAAAAAAAAAAAGCTTTTGTTGGAAATAAACTGATTTATAAATTTTAGTACAGCCACATTTACCTTCATGAACAACAGGGCCTGTGTTTCACCAAATATGATGCAGCTATACAATAGATATGCCTGGATGTATTCTGCTCATCACATAAATTGTCCCAAGGGTCTAAATAATTTGTAACCCTTTTAACATTAATAGCTGCATGTGCCAGCATAAAACTGGCAAGTGAAGATAAAAATGTAGTATGCTTAGAATTTTCAGCTTTTCTTCTGGGTTGGAAGACTTCACATTGTTGCCACTGAAATCCCAGTGCAGCTTTGTAGGACACAGGTACATATTTTCTCACGGATGCAGCTAGCTCCTAGCTCCTGTGCCAGGCCTGTCCTGTGAGCCACTGCATCTGTTATCAACCTTTTGTAGCATGCCCAGGAACTCAGAAGGAAAGTGTGTCTCACCTGCACAGTCCTATGCCCTGCAAATGAGGGAAAAGTTGTGATCAGCCTTTCTCCCACTTCAGAACACTTCTAGGGCTTGGAAGAGTATGTTCTAGCTGATATGGGGCCATTTCTGCCACAGCTTCTCCTACTGTGTAGTAGCAGAAGTAATATTAAGAGAAGTAATAGTACTTGATACGACAAATATTCTATGACTGCTCTCAGCATGATACTTAGTGACTGGATACTACTTGACATAAGAATAATTGTAGTAGATTTAAACCCAAATACTGCTGGGGTATTATATTTACTGCAGTATACTGCATCAGGGAGGAAACTAATGTATTCTGTAGTTGAAATAAGACTATTTAACTTTGATATTTCAAAGGACACTTTACAATAATCTCAGATCCTCTGGAAACATTATTTTCCTTAATTTCAGTGATAATTTTTTTTTTCTTAAAGTTGAATTTAACTTTTGTTCTGGCTATATATGCACAGAGTACAAGAAGATAGGATTAATGTAAGAAATTAAAATAAATCAGGGTTCAAACCTCACATTCACATTTATGGCTAAATTTAGACCTACTTTAAGAGATGAAAAAGGGAAAGCTCATGAGTATATCATCCAGGTTCTACAGCCAGAAGCAAAATTAGAACTTTTAACACTACACACAAAAAGAAACAATAAAATAATGAGTCATATTTTACCACAATTAATTTTTCACTCTTTTTCATATCAACTTTTCCTGTCTCTAGATTTGAAGTTATATATTGTGTACATTGGATATATTGTGTACATTTTTTTACCTGAAAAACATTTCCCACCTGGTACCTCCCTGCCTTTATGAAATGTAACCAGCCGATGCACCAGCCTAATCCATATAGCAAACTTGTACACTGCATCATGGGTTGCATACACTCTGCAGCTGCTCAACTATTAATCCTAGTTCCTCCGGGGGAAGTGATACTTATGACCTGGACTTTTTATGCAACCAGAAGAGTCAGGAGTCCCTCCTAATGCCCCGGGCAGTTCGCTTAGTCACTCAAATCCTTCAATAACAGGTTGGAAAAAAGTTAGGGTTTCTCGGTTCTGCTTCACAAAATCTCTGTCCACATAGCCAAAATGATCTCTTAGAAACTAAAGCAAATCAATAACATTAATATTAGCAAGGTATTATCCAATAGTCCTGGAATGGACTCAAATATGAAATTTATTAGTATTAGCATTATAGATTAGTTATTGTATAGAGCCTGCCATTCATATCAGAGCAAAAAAGTTATTAAGCATGATGCTTATTTAAATGTAAGATTTTGTAGAAGTCCTGGTATATTGCAAACTAGTAGCTGTCTTGCATACTGAGCAAACTGATGGAAAGCCATAGTAAAGAATGGTCACATACTATTATTAAGATATTCTTAAGACACTTCTACATTAAGATACTATTGATACTATTATTATTATTATATATAATTAAAAAATTTTGCTATGAAATTTTCAGAGATAAATAATGTCTCACTAATATATAGGAAAGTTCTTTAGCAGAGTTAATGAACAAATAGATAAAAGTGATCAAATTCCCTTAGCATACCTGGAACTCTATAAAGTTTTTTTAAAAAGTTTTTCAACAAAGGATTTTAAAAATATGGGCTCTCACAGGTTCCAAAGTATGAAAAATTAGCAGAAAGTAATGGTTAATTCTTACAGTGGAAAGGATTTATCTAAGGAGTTCCTTATAGACCTGTGTAGACACTTTGTTATTTGGATGTTGTCTCCCTTTCAGCTGCAGATCTAACCAGGCAAACAGGGACTGAGTCTCTCCTCTTTGGCAGTTGGTTTAGGTACAGGTGTAAGAGAGCTTCATCCCCCTGTCTAACAGCATCAGTTCCTACCAATGGGAAGGCAGTTTGGATTCAACCTCTTTACAGTAGACAAGCAAAACAGAAGCATCCACATCCACAAATTTTGGGGGAGTTTGTTTATGTCTTGGCACTGCAGTGAAGTATATTGTTTTCAAGGACACTTTTAAGGTTTGATCAACTTTAGGATATGATAGCATTTTTTTCCATGGGATGTTCAAGGATGAAGTTAAAAAGACAGGTTGGAAAGGCAGCATTCCTCCCACACATTTCCAATCTACTATGTTACTCTGAACTGGTCAATTTTCTGTGTTTCCACTGTACCCCTTGACTGCTTTTGGGAATCCTTTCAAAATTATGTCTCTGTCAACAAAAAGCTCCTTTGTTCACGTTTTTATTCACCTGTAATCTCAGAATTAAGCAATCTGGAAAAGGAGCTGTTGATAATGTCTTTTGGAGTTTAGAGAAAAATACAGATAATAATGTCTCTGTATAAAAGCAAATAGATGTTGTCTACCCTAAGGAAGTCCTTCTGCTTCTTAATAAACAGGTAAAATTGTTTGGCATGATATTTTTTTCTTACTAAGTCTGATAGCAAGAGAAACTTTTAAAACTTTGTTGATCAGAAATGCAAATTCTTCTCCATCCTTGCTTTTTAATTAACTTTTTAATTTTCAAATACAAAGATAGTGTTGATGATGACTGGTAAGCTTGGGCTGAGAGATGTACAGATTTGGTGCTGTTCTTTGGAAATCTGCAGAGAAATGAATCTCAGGGAACAAATGAAATGATAATGGGATTTCAGTTCATCAGGGCTCAATTCCACAAAATAAATGTTCAGTTTCACAGATTGTTTCTTAAAGGTCTTCTTCTGTAACACACAGAATTATTCAAGACTCAAATGATAGTTAAAATTATTATCATTTTTTCATATTATCATTGTCTCATTCCAAGAAAGGTGACATCAAGACCAGAACCTCATCACTTGGAGCCAGGGGGAGGAATATTCACCCTTTATAACTCTACACAGCTGCTTTTAGAGCTCTAAATTTACTTCTGAAGGCTCCTAACTTTTCCTATACTGACTATACAGGAAAGCTGGAGTTCTAACTACAGGTGCCTGTACTTCTGTTAAGTGGTTCAATATCCATTGAAGTAGACTATGTATATACTTGAATCCATATGTCCCAGGAGCAAAGATGTAGAAAGATCTGTTTATGGCTGAATGAGCGTAAAAGTTGATAGCTAAATGGCAGCAAAGAAAAAAAAAAAATTCTGGTGGGTGTTTTGTTTTTTTGTTGGTTTTTTTTTTTTTTTTTTTTTTTTAGTATAAATATAGCAAAATCTGAGAAGGTAGCAGCTGAGAGCATCCCATTAGGATCTGCTTGGAACCAGTCCTGGGACACATCAAGTATAGTTGCACATCTGGGCACTATACAACTGACCCTCTGCTGCAGGTTACCAAGTTTAGATTGTTGCAGGTTTAGATTGCATCAGGCTAGCTTATGGAGACCGCCTTGTAAAGACATCCTATTATTGATGAACAAAGTAAGTTAGTTGAGAAAGGGACCATAAAAAATAGTGTATTAAGGTAATTCATTTAACATTTTAAAATTAATTTTTAATTGCACAGTAATATTGATTTTCTTTTTGCTCTTACATCTTTACACACCAGTCACAACTTTTATTTTGACACAAAATGAGAACCAAGGAAAGGAATAAACAGAAAATATTTTTGCTTGAGCAAATTCCTGCCTGGCAGAAGACGGCATCATGGGATATTGTGTGTATACCTATATACCTAGGTCATCAATCAATAATACAGAGGCTCAAAGTATCATAATTAAATGTAACCTTTTTAAAGACTTGATCATTTTTTAATACATAGAAACAAAAGTCGTGGATGTCCATGGCTCTGCATTGCCTCTCTCAGTATCACATGGAGTCCACGAAGTCTGACATTCCAGAAGGACTGTGCTGCTTCCAATTCTTGCTCACACAGAGAGAAAAAAAAAAAAAAAAAAAAAAAAACTGTTTTAATGCTGACAATATATTAAATGAAGAAATTAAATGAAACAATTCTGGGAGGGTATATATAATGATAAGAAAGTAAACTAGCAGTGGTTACATTTTCTATGGTAGACATAATTGATATGTTTGTTGTCTGTGATTCACACATTATTTTAAGTTTCTGAGGGGGATTTTTATTGCAAAATATTCTGCATTTTAAATACTATTTAATTATGGTTTGTTTCCTTAGGGATTATATCACCATGTGATTTTAATTTGGTATATACCCTAAGGGGCAGCATATTTTCAATTATGAAATATTTCCTCCAGAAACAATAATGGTTCAATGATTTATTGCAGGATCCTATTATAAGGTGTCTCATACAAGAGAAATCTGAAATGCAATTGGCTTAACAATATAGTATAGGCAGGACTAAAATGCATGTGAACTGAGCATATGGGCCTTTTTCACAAAAATCATATTTATATACTTTCATCCTTTGCATAATACTTCAATTATTATATCTTGAAAAAAGAACTTGGAAAGCTGAGAGCTATGAAACATTTACATTATTATCTCTTCAAAAAGTTCATTTTTGGACAAGTATCATTTGGATAGGGATTAACTTAATCAGAGATTTTGAATCTTCTTTACTTTAATTTTTAATCTCTTTTTAAAAATATGTCTGAATCTTAAAAAGGCCTAAACCTGTAGTCACAAAGCACTGCTTCAAAAAAGGGGAAAAAAAAAGAAAAAAGAAAAAAGAAAGTTTTTAAAGCAGCCACCAGCTGTAAGAGAGATAGTGCAAGCAGCAGATTTGTGACAGAGTGGAGCATGAAACCCATCAGCTGATGAGTGAAAATCCCTGGTTTCTAATTAATCGAGGTACACAGGCCAAGGGATGAAGAGGATCAGGGAAATGAAATCAGGAAAAAGATACCATCAGTCATTTCTGCGGCCCATTGTCATACTTCAGAATCTGCTGTAATGAATCACTCAGGCATTCCACAGATACATTCAAATGGTGAAGAAAATTCATTGTCCGGTGAAGAGTGTTTGATAAAAATCTTTCTTTTCCCCCCTCTTTGTCAGAAGCCTATGATCAGAAAAGGAAATCCAGACAGCACAACAGGTGTGCTTTAGCAAGCCTGGTGAAATCTGCAAATGAACGGAGGCACTGAAGAATTTTTTTGTACTAAAATTTCACCAAAATGAAAAAAGTAGCTTGTAAGAGCAGACAGTGGCAAAATGCACTGAAAACAGCTGAAGATTAAGGGGATAAAAGGTACAAACACTCTTCCAGTTGAGAAGCTCCTGTCCCTATAAAATCTTATATGGAAAGGGTGAACAAATATGTTTTTAGAATATTTTTGCTGAGTTTAGCATTTTCAGATATTGACATCTGCTTTGAGGAGCTACTAATCCATGAGCTAGTCCAAATTTAAGACAGTACTAAACTGCCACTTTAAAACTTGAGGTGGGGGAAACTACCTTTTTTTAAAAAGTCACAGTTTAGGTTTTTTCTCACAGTTACTTGGTTTCCTTCAAAGACAGAACCAATACAGTTAAAAGCAAATGGGTTTTGTTTTTTTCCTCTCTTATATGCCTGTACAAGCACACACTCATGCAAATATTACAGCAAGAAGATGCCTATATTTTGGATATTTGTTTTGTTTTTTTTTTCTCCTGTCAGACTTGTGTAAAGATTTTAGAACTGATTAAAAGATTAGGCTGAAATCCTTCACAAAGATAAACCTCTCCAATTAACATTAGGAATACTAGATCTTTCTTCTTCCTTTTTGTTTTGCCTATGGCTCAACTTTTTGACCATAAGCAGTTCTTATATCAGTGTGTTCCCTAAAGTAGTGTGTCCCATTATGTGACACCAGAATATAATTGTTTTTAAATAATCAGGTGCTATACTAAGACGTATAAGGATGGCTGATTCATTTTAGATTTAATTACCATAATATAGGGTTTTGCTGTCTATAGTATCAATCACTGAGACACTTTATAGTTGATAATATTAAAATGGCAACAATAATGAGAATTCTGCTTCATGATGAAAATAATTTTAATCATGGGTAGATTACAAATCCATTTACTGTTACGGTTACTGAGAATTCTATTATCTGCCTTCTATTGTGAAAGATGTTGAAACTTGTTTTCAGGAAATGTAAAAGATTATAGAAGTATGCTCTCTATGCAAACTTTCTATCACAGCAGAGCAACAAAAACCTGCTTAATACCAGGAATTGTTGAAAATGAAACTAGCCAAGTGAACTTGCAGCTGCATCTCTGTGTGAATGTATACCTGGCTACGCAGACCTATTTATAGCCTTGAGGATGATATCCATAGCTGGTTTAGATTCTGACCATGATTCCTTCTATTCACAAACAGTACTTAGCCAGGTTGCCTCCGCAGTGAAGGTATTACTGATCACTAGCTTCAATCTAATGTACAGACTATACACTGGCAATCTACTTATTTCTTCTGGGGGCTGTACCTCTGATGTTTTCCTGTGATTATGGACATACCATCTCACCTCTTTTTAAAAAATGTTTATGTTTTATTCCATTCAACCCCAAACAACTACTGTTAAAACAGGGCTGCCATCAGGTTGGCGTTAGCTGTGTCCTCTTTATAATTACATTAAGACTGGTATGGGGATAAGGAACTGAATCCCAGAGTCCATCTGCTCCCACAGTACTCTTGTGGCTTGAAGAAGTTGAAGATCTCAGATCATTTCCTATTCACAAAATGCCCAGGTGGGAAAATCAAACTTTAAATGCCCTGAGATCACATCTTCACAGGGAGAAGTGGCTGGGAGTCGAAGAATGGGACAGGAGGATTTCTCAGACTGGAAGTGTTTTCCCAGGGGCGCACATGCTGCTGCTGCACCCCTGTGGTGCAGGAAGAGCTGCAGTGTCCAAGAGCTGGTCTGTTCCAATTTCATTTAAAACAAACAAAGAAACCGCACTGAGATAATTTTAATACAGGATTTTAGACAGGGTCTTGTTCTGCTGAAATAAATAGCATAAGCTTCACTCTGTTGAACCTTTTCCTGAAACCATGTGTGACTATGTGTGCACATATACATTAGCACTGCTTTGATTATATAATGTAATGAGCTCAGTGGATTTATTCTGGATTTATACTATGGAGCCTCAGAGCAGAGTTTGGAACAGTATCTTGTCTTTAAGATGCCAGTTTTGTAAATGCTTTTCTTAAGGATACTGATGAAAATTTATTACTGATTTATCATGCGTAACTCTGCAATGGAATCAGATTTTTCTTTTCCAGCTTCATGACTGTTTCCAAATGGGGATTAAAAATTTTTTAAAAACTTAGTAGAGAATCAGTTATCGTTAAAGTCCCCAGGAGCTCATTTACTGGTGTGCAAACTGCGCCCCACACTGGTCCCCTGCTTTGGAAGAACTCAGTGAATAAATTAAATTTCCAGAGACAGCCAGCTTTATAATCCTGGCCTACTGCTCTCCCTTCCTACTTGCATAATTTTTGTCATTCTGGGCTTGATTCTCCCGGTTCAGTCTCCTTTGCTGACCAATGAGTCTGGGGGGAGGGACACTGGGGCTCAGGAAGTCTGGGAGCACAGCTTACATGGAGCAATGGACAAAATAGTAGATGGATACAAAAGCAGAAAAACACGTTTGTAAAACCATCTGCTGATGGAACAAAATTGTAAAATATACTGGCTGCATCTTAATTTGCATGAGATACATCATTAATAAAATGAGCAATAACAAATGTAGAATAAATATTTTTTTTTCCAAGAAACATTTTTTTTTTATATTGCATAGTTCTCCTCAAATACATTGTTATTGAAACTTCTTAAAGAATCACAATTTCATATAAACAATAAATCTGTCATTTTTATTTATTTTTTACCATATGTTTAAAAATCATGAGATGAAAAAAAAAATCCACAAAACTTTGCAAGCAACATGATAATCTTTGAGCAAAAGTGAAATAGGAACAGCAACAAAAAAACCTTCTAATCATTCTATTTTGTAACTCAGAAAGACTATTTGGAAAGGTTTTCATCAAAGTGATTTTCTGCAGATAGCTCATAGGTGATCAGGATAAAACCCCACAGCTTCAGCGCTTCAAATATTTATCATATACATGTTTGCTTGAATCTTGATAAGGGTGAGGTTTGGGACTTATGGACACTGAGATAGGATGTCACCTGAGACATTCATCTGATTCCAAATGCAGACAGAAAGAAAGTGCCTAGGAGAGTCCAGAAGAGAGAGGGAGAGAGAGAGAGTAAGGGATAGTAGGAATGGACAGCCCTTGTTCCCAGCTCTAATATCCCAGTGCAATTATTTTATGGACATCCACTCCTTGCCTGCACAGGAGATAGGGCTATAAGTGTATGTTATTTTTTAATTACAAGGGGGTAGAAAAAATCCTGATGATGGGCTGGAAGGTGCCATTGCATTGTTATTTTTTTCTCTCCCTTCGTTTGCTGATTATGTGAGCTGGGCTCCTTTGCTAGCCGATGATAAGCAGAATTTCCATGTTCTCTGCATAATTAATCCATCTCTGCCTCTCTTCATGCCAACTCGCCCGTTATCGCCGGCACATGCCTGAATTGCAAAAGAATCCGCTCTTCAATTGGAACTTATTGATATTCTAAGAAAAAAAAGAGAGAGGAAAAAAACTGAAAATCCTTAAGTTTAAGCTGCAGATTTTTAAATGGATTAATTTCGCTGCAATCGCAGCCATCTAAGGCGGGAAGGCAGGCAGAGCAAATTGAAAGCATCTCCATGTTTGCAGAATTGGGTCCAGAATGCTGAAATGTACTGGCACAGTTCTCTTTTAAAGTCAGAAAATTACCATTCATTTACATCACATGAAATACTTTTTTATGCTAGAAATATTCAAGAGACGTTCCTTAAATGCCTGCTAATGCTAGATAACATTTCTAACTTTCAACATTTTGCTAGACTTTGATATGACATGATAGGAATGCCTGCCAGTGAGGAATATTATATGTACCAGTAATCTCTTTTTATCACATATTTAGATTATATCATCCTCTTCTTAAACTATCCTGAAGTAGTCTTTAAACAATGTACTCAGTGTCATAGGCTCCTATTTAGTATAGTTAGACGTGCCAAACTTAGTAGGGCATATTTAGACTTTGTCTGCTATGAAGGGTTTTTTAAAGTGACAATACACGATCCCAAAAAAACAGTTTATATTTTTCTACCTTTCACAAAGTTAACTTGCATTTCTTAGCATCCTTTCTACATTTAGAGATACTGTGTTCACCTCATTTACAACATGTGTTTTGTTATTTTGATTCAGCTCTTGTGGATTGTACTTACATTTTGAAAGAGCTCAGCTGTACTCCATAGCAGCCCTGTATTGCACATGGAATAATGAGAGATAGCGGGGAGCTAAGACTTTGCCTCTTCTCCTTTTTATTTTTTTTTTTTTTCCTCCTCAAATATTATCAGAATCCAAATATTCTTCTCCTTTTGTTTCTCTAACACAGAATTCAGATCCTTCATTTCCTTGACCCTAGGAAGCAGCGGCATTCAGCAACACCGAGAGATTTCTTTAATGCCTCAGCTAAGCCACAACGTATCTGGCATTCCACATCCATATGCTAGAAATCAGCAATTTATGCTGTTGTAGAAGGAAATGTTGACACTTGCAGTTAACAGAGGGGGGAAAAGTTGCTACACTGACTGCAAAGGGAGATTTAGCTGTTAGGAAATCTTTGTCATTATTAGATGGATCTCTCTCATTTAAAAAAAACCAAAAAACATAGGAGAGAAATAAAAAAAAAAAAAAATTACAGGAACTGGCAGCCACATACGAAAGAAGAAAAAAAAAGTCACATAGCAAAACAATTATATTAGTGGTAACATCTGCTTCATATACAAAACAATGAGCTTAATACATGGTTAGGCCATCTTACTATATAAAATTAGCACCTGTTATGAAACACATGTCACTAGTAAGTAAATAAAATATCAGTGTTCCAGTTTGGATTTTCAGGCAATAAAAAGCACCATACAAGGATGACTAGTGATCACATTAGGATATGTTTTTATATAGCAGAAAGAGAACAAAGAAGGTTTTCCAGTTGCTTCAGAATGATTGACAGTTCTAAGGCACTACTGAACTGGAGGATATTTGTGTCATATTACAATTTTAACATTATGGTTTTGGCAACATCAAAATGTTTAAAAACACATTTTAGGAAAAAAATAATTATGTTCACATTGAACACTACAAGCTCTGAAGATAAATAGTTGAAACTACATTTAAAAGAATCAAAAATTTAAAATCACCTGTGAAATTGTATATTTAGCAGATAAACAAAATCTCTAAAGAAAGAAATTTCTGTGTTCTTTTGCATACATTTGTAGCCTTAGTAAGTAAATAATAAGCTAATAGACAAAAAGTAAAAGTGCTTGAGATACGCATTACTGACTGTGTAAAGTTTTTAGTGAAAATAACCATTTCCAACATAATTTGGGAGAAAAAAAAAAAAGTACAGAGATTACATGAACTGCATATTACCACAGAATTTCCTAATCTGTCACAGTGAATTCCTGAATCTTCTGAAGTCAATCACAAAATCCTTATTGTCTTTAGTAACACCTACATTTCAATACAATTTTAGTAGTAAATTAAGGTTTAATTAAACTTACATGACAGTCAGTGTTGATCTTTTTTCTAACAAAAAGATTCTTCTCCTAAGAATTTATACTGCAGACTTTCAGAATTTGCATCATTAAACCAAACAAAAATACTTAAAATATGATCAATTTATTTTAGCTATAAGTGAACTGTAGCTGTCAGTTTAAAATATATGCTTTTTATATTCTTTATCAATGTTTATATTCCACCTTTTATATTCTCATTCTATTGTATGTAATAATACTCCTTGATAATTATTTAAGTAACTACAAATGGCTAGTTTCTATACTCCTATTTCATATATGCAGGTACACTGTATTGAAGGTTGCATTATAGTAAATATAGACATGATTTTTTACACATTGAAGTCAAGATATTTTTCATTTTTTAATGATTTAGGAACCAAAATTTTGCACCAATACTTTGGAGGATTTTTTGGCTTGGCAGTCTAGGATGAATACCAACGGCCACAGCATGCATTGAAAAAGAGGTTTTGCAGCACACAATGTTATTCATATTTGGACATTTTTTTTCATATGATAAATGCAAATTTCTCAAGCTCCTTGTTATCAATCTCTGTATTGATTTGGCCTTATAGAAGATCAACATGTAGCCATAAAACCTGAGATCAGTGGTCAGTACAAATGTTAATCTAGTTTAGAAGTCTAGATTTAGTGCAAATTATCCATGCATGGCACTGTCTGGCATTAATCTATCCTCAATTTTATAACTGGGAAGCAACTGTAAATGAATTACCAATTAATTTGTAAATTTTACGTAGAGGAATTTCCTTGTTCCTTCAAAAAATATTCACTCCTTTTAATTTAGGGTTTCTAGTTTTGTGCAGTATATGAATTCTATTTAATGTGCTGGGGATCATTTAGGCAGTTATGCAGTCACATCAATACCACAGAAGTTGGAAACCCTTCTAAGTTCCTGTATGCATGCCCTCTGCATATTGGGCCACCTGGTATAAACTACAGTGTAACCTATGGATTTGAACATACACATCAGATATGGTCAAGTGATGAATCAGGATCCTGTGGAATGCCATAGATGTACAGGAATTTGTCAGACTGCATTCGGAATACAGGAGTTTTATTGTTTGTCCAGACACGGATGCATCATCCAAAATGTAAAGACTGACTGATGTTTAGAATCATTGGAAAGCCTTTCACCTTCCCAAAGACAGTATAGCCACAGTCCTCATTATGCTGGAAGTCTGGCAATCAGTGTGGGCATGTTATTAGGTGTCCAATGTCCAACCTTAGCAAGGAGGCCTAGGAAACCAGTTGTGATATGCAGCCCATGAAGAAAGACCCTTAGAAACCAAGAAAACAAAGTGCTGTAGACAAGTGCAGAGATATTTAAGAATAAGTGGGTCTGATGATTTGTCCATAAAAATCCTTGCATAGGTTCCATTAAGAGAGTTTGGTGTTTTGTTATTATAACAATTTAAGTTAAGAATAACACAAAAGACTAACTCAGTCCACACAAATAATCAAAAAATTACCCTCTCATAAGAATAAGTGGGTAGATGCAATGGGAGCTTGCCTTTGGAAAGGAGTCTTGATGGGTGTCCTCAAATGGTCTTTGACCTGAAAGATGATCAGTCAGATTACATGCACATGTAACCTACTGTTATGGGTATGTAGCAGTAAGAGCTTTCTAGGGAGCTATGAGGGAACAAATGGATTCAGTATCAAGAAACAAGGAGAAATCCATCTGGATAGATGTCACATTTCATTTTAATATGAATAGATTTGCATTTTCATTTTATATCTTATACAAAAATGTACCTTTAACTCCAGCTCTAACCTCCAGGATGAACTGTCAGAAGCAACAGTAAAGAAATCACTTGCCAGATGTTATCACACATTGATAATTCTTGTATCTAAGATAACTGTTTAGGTTTAAAAAAATATTAAATTTTCCTATGTGCAGAATATTTGACATATTCAGATGGTGCAATATGGTCAACAAGGTATCCACAGCATTTGCAGTGATAGATCTAGGGAGCTTTCTCCCATTCCTTTCCCTTTCTCATTTGTTTTCCTCTGGACCTGGAAAGAGAACTACATCATGTGTAATCTTGAACTACTTAGTTCTACAAAACAAAAGGAATGGCCTGTAGATAACTTTCAGAGAATGTCAGAATCTCTCTTAAAGAGCAGAACATGATAGGTAAAATGCTGAACTGACTTGCAGGATACAACCCTTTTCTTTGCCACAAATCCTGGCACAGAGCTACAAAGGTGTTGTCTGTACTGGAAAAAATGATAAGCCAGAGTTTTCAAGTGCAGAAGTTACATTTTAGGCACATTGTGTGTATTTTTACCCTTGTACCAGAAAGCCAGAAAAAGTAGAGGAAAACATAACTTTTCCCAGCATAATATATTCACAAAGAAATATTTGCATGAAAAGCCCATAAATACACTCAACCTTTGGCTAATGTTGCTGACAGAGAAAAAAAATGTATCATTTCCTGGAACCAGGAACGCCATTGTCTGCTTTATGTACTCACCTTGATAGCTTGTTATTTGTTGAGAGCTGAGCAGAATCAGAATCAGATTCAGCCATTCTCTCTGGCCCTGGGGCAGTTTGACTCAGGAACAGGAGTGGAGTAAGCCCAGTACAGAAAGAGTGCTTTTTAACATTCACTGGTCAGTGATATACAAATGAAGCGGTACAAAAACCCACCCTGCATTCAGATAGGCTTTCCAGAACTGTACTTGATGATAGGACTTGAAGACAGAAGATGGCCTTTGGCAAAGAAAAGGGGGGGCGACCATTCCAAAACTAAAAGAGCGAATGGATGCAGGCATTAAACAGCTAATTCAGAAATAATGGATGAGGATTTCCAGCCTTTTCAAAAAAAAAGAGATGGTCTTTCTTGGAGTAACTGGCTTTTGTGCTCAGGTGAAACACAAGAACCAGCCATTGAATATTGCTCTGCTGGTGCCACATCTGTACGACTTTGCTATTGCTTGTTTACAGATACACCTTGACAAGGAAGCACA
This sequence comes from Athene cunicularia, assembly GCF_003259725.1. Classification (NCBI taxonomy): domain Eukaryota; kingdom Metazoa; phylum Chordata; class Aves; order Strigiformes; family Strigidae; genus Athene; species Athene cunicularia. Next base: position 133,074,430 of record NW_020799095.1, read on the forward strand.
AATCACTAGAGGGAAAACTTTCCATTGCAGATCTGTTCTGAGGCAGATTGCAGCCTGGGAATAGAAAAGGCAAAGCTGTAGAGTTGCCAACATTTGACAAATCACAGTGAGTCTCTTTGCCTCACTGAGAGAGAGCAAGGGGAAACCAACTGTCTGAATCTGTGGCATCTAATGAGCAGGAACAAAATTACTTCAAACTGCTAACAAAGAAAAATTCATTTTTTCCAAAGCTACATTTCCTATAGGCCATTGCTGCTTGTAACAAAAGTAAAGCTAAAACCTACACAGAACTGAGCATATTTTTTATTTTTCCATTTGAAACCTGGGATTATTTCCTCCAGGCATTTGGAAGGACAATGCTAGCAGAACCCTGTTTGCCAGTAAAACTCGGTTTTGGAAACCATCATCAGTGAGCATGAAAATGGGTCCAATGCTATGGAAATGAGCTCGTTACTATTATTTTTTTGCTGGCACTCACACAATTTGTGCTTTTAGAATTTTGAAAAGCGGGACATGAATTGCAAAGAAAAAAATGAGTTAACAATATTAAACAGTCAGTTGCTAATTACTGAGCAATCCAAACCTGCGTCTGGAATGACATACTCAGGCATCCAGCTGGACCTCAAGCCATATGCTATACGACATCCTCACGCATAGCTCCCGCTACTGTCAAACACTGGAGTAGTGGGTAAAAAGTTCAGCGTACAGATTAAAGTATGGTCAGAACTGTATATTTGTAGATACTTTAAAAAGAATAATGAATATCTGCAATCTATCAGTAAAAGTAAAGGATGAGAGCTGTTGACAGCAAGGTAGGAAATCACTCTGAATCATTGTATTTGTTTCACTCTCACTGCTTGGTTTGGAGCAGAGGTGTCCAATAATTCCAGTGCTGCTCTTTCTCCGTAAAGAGGTTACTTATCGAGATTTAGAATGTTACTTCATCCTAGTACCACATTTCAGTTGCCATAGATCACATTTGTAATTGTTCAATGTAATAAATGAATTTTATTATGTACTTATTGATCCTGAGGTATGATACTTGGCAGAATGAAACATAAAGAAAATTCTAATACAATGTAGTAAGTTTTAATGGTGCAATTCCAAGGATAATAATATTGCTAAAAATATTATTCCCCTAAGTATAAAAAGTCAGTTACCTTTAGCTCTAGGTTTCTGCTTGGTCCTCGATAAAATATTAACTTTTAATTTATTTGAATTGTATTTCTTATCATGTATTTTCCAGATAAAGACCATCTATGTTAAAAAGTGTACATTTGTTTAACTAAACCAGATATTCTATAGTATCTTCTTGTAACAACCAAGATTTTATTAAGTATTTTCGTACAGTAATATGAATTCCTATGTTTATGTTATATTATCTTATGTATATCAAAAATAACGCATCATAAATAAACTGTGAAATAACTCAGAGAAGTCTTTAAAAAATATCGGCGTCTGATTTGTATTTTCACTGGATATTTGCGTACCTGTGTTACAACTAAAAATTATTTCAGCCTGGATCAGTGATTCAGTGTTGTCCAAAGAAATCCGATGTTGTAAATGAGCCAGGGATCTCAGTCCTACCATTGGATGCAATAAGGCAGAGGAATCTGCAATTTTAGAACACTTGGTGGGAACTGAGCCTACACCACACGGTCCTTTTGGATGTATAGTAGTAATCCTGACTTGCTTAAAAATATGGCCAGTGAAAGCATGCATTTTGTGAGTTTTACATGAGAAAAGACTGTAGCGGCAAGACCCCAAAATATCCTGCAACTTATATCAAGGGTTGTTTTCATGATGCTTTAGATCATCTTTAATTCCTGCTCATGCAGACAATATGCATATATGGTCATGTAACTAGATTTAAATGTCATACAAGCGACTAAGAATTAAAGCAACTAGTCAAAGTAGAAAGTCATAAGGAAGAAAATATAGTAGAAAGATTTGTTTTGCACATGTTAAATTCCTCCATTGTTACTGGAAAATAAATAGTTCTTTGTATACAAATACATTAACGACTAGATAGCATGTGATTCAAGGACTCTGGTTTAATAACAAATTCTCTATGATTTGGACTAATATTCTTTATGCAGCTAGTCAACGCTGTATTTGTGAAATATGAATTTGAATGAAAGATTATTATACTAGCTTAAAGCTGGATATTTACACATTCACCTCCCATATTCATTAAATATTTTCATGCAGAAAACAGTAAAGAATAATCCCATGGAAAGATGAAACCCTAAGCAACTCATTTTCTACTTTAGGAGAAGAGTCTCAGTGATCAGTATGAATTTTACTATTGCTTTATTTGCAGGCTTTGTCAGCTCCTTCTTGAATTGTTCTGTTGCAAATCTGAAACACAGAATATTTTACATTACAGTAATATTTAAGAGAGAACTGAGAATTGCAAGTGTTACTATTACACTTCCTGTAACATCCTTCCATTAAAAAGTTAACAGGCTGGACTAATTGTTTCATGATAAATGTTCATTTTTAAAACCTGCTCTTTTCCATGCAGCAAAACATAAATAGTATATACTGTACCAGCATTAGTCTGTTTTGAAATACTGCTTTTCTCCCCAAAAAGTTTATGGTGTAGATTCATAGTCTGAATTGTAATGTACTAATTCATGCTATAATAGCCTAACAAATCAAGGAACTCTAAAGAACCCACATAAATGTGTATGCTGTTCGTGTGGGAACAAAAATCCCAGAGAGATTCTTGAAATTCTACACTGTCATAATAAATTTGTAGATTGTAAAACATAACATAAGACAGATATTATTAATTTGAAAGGGAAAACAATTTCACGTTTTTAAACTGAACATGCATTTACTTACAAATTACATTATAATTACATCATTTTGTCCTCCCTGTTAGTGATGCATACCAATAGAGAAACCTTGAGAGAAATCTGCAAAATGCTTGATGAAAATGTAAATACTATCCGGCATTACTCAATTTAGTTTAAAGTGATTATAAAAGTTATAATAGCTAAAAGGTATTGATTTTTAAAACAAATGTGTACTTTAAAGGTGACAACATGTAGTATAGCATAAGTGTACATTCAAATTATATATTGCTTTACTATTAATGATTAAGTGCGATCATTAATTATAGTATTCATCTGTTTTATAGCCATCTTCAGATATCTTGAAAAAGAAGTATATTAGTATCTTAGAATAAAAACTGGAGATAGAATCCAGCTTACTTTGGAAATATAATTTTTAAGTGAATATGTTCATAATGCAGTGAATACAGGAAATGATTTATTTTTGCAGTAGATGTAATTAGGATTTTGCTCAAAAAAATGTGCCTGCTTTAAGAAATACAATTTCTGAAGCCCATAACTAGGTAGGTAGTTGCTGTTGTTTAAGACAGGTATCTAGAGTCAGAAGACAAAAGTTGTTTTTTTTTTTTGATGTGGACATTTTAATTTCATTTTCTGGTCTATTCAAAAGTCATGTTGAGTATCTAGATCTTTGGCTTCAAAATGCCAGCCCTGAAATGCATGTGAATTAAATCACATACAATCTGCACAACCTCAAAACATGGAGACTTTGCTGGAAACCATTTAGTTAAGAGTTTGCCTCTTTCAGGTCTTGAAAAAGCACATGGCCATCTAATTAAGCAGGTCACTTATTAGGGCTCAAACACAGATTTAGCATGAGAAAGTCATATAATTCTTTCCCCTCCAGCCTACAGTCCCAACCATTACTAGATTAACATTCCTACATGTGTAATTCTTACAGAATGGATTTTTATACACTTCAGGCATCTCAGTAGAAGTATTTTAGGTAGGAGGGAAACTTTTTTTTCTCTCATTCTAAAAGTGATTGGCACAGACAAAATTTTCACTTTCCCCATATCAGGTCAGGAGATGAAGATGAAGATGTTGTTTTGCTGATTAAGGATACCAATTAAACTCAGACACCAGGGTGAAAAGAGTAGGCGTATTTACTGTTTATAACCAAATAATGTAACAGTGTAATACAGAAGACATGCAGTAAGAAAGGCAGAATAGTGTACCTAAAGCAACAAAAAGGAAAATACAGGGTTATGCATCAAATCATTACTCCACGAGAGAGAGAATAGTGATGAAGAAAGATCCATCACCACTTGCACATGTCACCATCACCCAGACCCGCAGTGGCTGGGCAGCCCCGGTTACAGCGAGGGTTTGCAGAGCCTGTCCTGGCAAGGGGGAAATCCTACATGGTGCGTCCACCCGTAGGTGAGGCACCCAAAGTCGCTGTGAGCGGGTCCAGCCTTATATACCAAAGATCGACAGGCCAGAACAGCTGGCACCTTTGTTTTGAGTGGAAAATTTCTGGTTTCATTCTCCTGTTGGATTCCACCCAAAGCCTGGCCAGGGCTCAGGGAGGGGATCAAGGGAGTTTCTAACAAGGCCAAATACGTGGGTTCTCAGCCTTGAACAAGGCTGAACAAGGGAAGTTGGACACATTCTCTCAGCCTTTCATCCTCACTACAGATTATATTCTAGGCTGCATCTTTCACTAGCGGGTTTACACACTTTGTTAATGATTACATCCTAAGCTGGCAGCTTGGGCTTGGGGCCTGTTGTTGAGGCTTCAGTATTTCAATGCTTTAGCACTTTTAGCATCAGCATAAGTGGGTTGTTATAACTTAAACAGTACAATACCTACTAGCACAATGTTTTTCAGTTATAAAATATACAGGATTCATCTATAGGTCACCTCTGGCTTGGGCCTGTTGTCCAAGCCTTAGCACTTCAGATGTTGAAACGTAGCAGGTGGGAAGTACCCATTCTTCTTATTCCGAGAAAAGTAGCATTGAAGATACTCTTCAGGAAGGTAATCTTATGAAAAGCTGAGGAAGTGTAAAAGCTAGGGCTCTTCACATACAATAGGGTCAATAATCTGTATTGCTGTACCATGTAAGTGAACTGTATAAGAGAAAAGTATGTGGACAAGAGGTTACAGGCAGCTGATAAAAGCCTATTTCTGGGTAGAATATGTGCAGAACCGGTACAAAGATGCATTTTATACTGGCTATGGTTACTAATTCCCACATGTGGGTAACTGAAGCATATTTTATGCACCTTGTATGTCTTGCATACCTTTGCCAGCTTGCCATGCATATTTAGGCACAGAAGTTCTTCCAGTCTGGAGGGCAGGCTCCAAACACCTGAATCTACACTTCCAGTTTGAGTAGATGAACTGGAAGTGTGCCTGTTTGGGAAGTAGCCTGGAATAATTTTGCTACCGCTACTCAACTGGTGAGCACTTTGGGAAAGGAGTGTATACGCTAAAGCAGTTGACTGCATTCTGCAGATTGGAGCTTTGTCAAATAGGATCTTACCACAGGACAACTGCATTTTCTTGACAGTTGCTCATACTACCCATGAACATTTTTGTGACAGTGCAAAATGTTCTAAAATTTAAAAAGTACACCACTGAGGAAAGATGGTGTAACTTTAGGTTGTCATATATAAGCATGTTTCTACGCTCATATTTAGAAATAAATTTTTAGACTATATGCTTTGGTTTCAGTGAGTGGTTTAGAAGTATGGTGACATTTAAACAAACCCCTGGAATAAAGATGGTGCACAGGACATAATGTTTACCCTTATAGGGTAAAGACAGGATAATTTATTCCTAACTGTACTTCTAATATCCTCTGCAGGAAGTATCAGAACACCCTCAAAGATATTTCAATTGCTGATGTGCATTTTATAATGAGCCTGTTTGTGATCATCAACACTTGGATAAGGCCTTTAGAAAAGACAGAAGTAAATAGGATCTGTTTGACAGTGTATAGTATTTAAAAAATTACAGATGTTACAAAAATACATGATTTTTCAAAAAATATCTCTTAAGTTTTGAAATATTGCATAATTTGCACCTTGGATATGGATTTTTCATTAATAAATATATAAATCATAAATCATTTATTCATACAGTGTAATGTAGCAGTTTATTACATACTGCGTGAGTTTTGTAATCAGGGAATCCCCTGATGAAAAAAATAGCACAATATTAATTACCAGCACCATCTGTGCTAAACAATAGCAAAAACAATATTTTAATACAATGACTTCATGCATGTCAGCTATCTTCAACATTAAATACAGCAGTTTTGTTGATGTGGTTTACCTTCTACTCATTTAAATAACTGATGTTCTTACAAAGGTTAAAACTATGAATAAATGAATTAAAATTAAATATAATGAAAACCACCAATAGATACAGCACGGATCAAGCTCATTCATCAAATAGTGATCATACAGGTATAGATACACATATATTTATACAGTAATTTTTAATTTTACCTACATGTTTCCATAAAAAAAATATTTACATGCTCGTTACCTGCCAAAGACTAATGTTCAACTTCTAAGTTGTTTGGGGTTTTTTAAATTATCATTATTCTAAACACATAATCTTCACATCATAAATATGAAATCTACTTGGAAACACTGTGAGTGTAAGTTCTTTTGATGTACACAAAAGTACTTAAGGTACATTTAGTATTCTGGGAACTTACTTTCTACTGCATCCTGCCACCCACAATGCGAAAGTGTGAATTTAAGAGAGTTTTCTTTTTCTTGGTATGGTAGAAAAGATGTTATTCCTATACATGCAGATTTTTTTTTAATATTTTATTGAGTTTAGAAATATGTTAGCTAAATCAAAATTACACCTATCAACATATTGTCTTCCTGAATAATTCTGCCAAAGGAGCCAGTCAGGAATATTAGGATGAGGACAGGATTCAAATTCCCTGGTTGAGCTTACCATGGAAAAGTCTTAAATGCAGCATCCTTATTTCCAAAGACCCCTCACCTACTCCCATGTCCACATTACCAACGTGGAACATCCTTCTGCTAGTATATTCTCCTTATTATTTAATTATTTCAGACACAAGCATTTTCTTTCAATATACTGTCATCAAGATCTGATTATGTTTAACCATATGCCCACTACCAGATTATTTTTTTTTTTAATGTCTATCATATATTGGGGTTGTCTATCAATTTGCAACTTTCCCCATAACATCTGTCTTAATTCTTCAGTACTTCAAGACTTCATTGGCATTCATAACCTTCAAATGTCCATGTCAGAGCCTTAAAAACCCACAGTAGGCTGTGTCCCAGAATGGTGCTTTTATTTTTGCACGCATATAGTTTTGGTGGTAATAAAAATTTACAGGGTTTTTTTTTTTTATTAAGAATTTTCACTTGCTGATATACTTTTTCATAGGTATCGTGGATAACATTGTTTGCAAGAATTTATGGGAGAGGAGACAGTAATGAGACTCCCAAAGCTTTAGGAACTGCCCGGAGCATTTATTTACCATAATAAAAATTAACTGCTTATTTACAACCATCAGCTCACCTACTGAAGGGCAGTGTGAATTCTCCCAACCCCTGGGCAATCTGCTTCCCCAGGCCTCCAGTGAGCTGCACATTATTCACTAGCCATGTGTATGTGTTTGCCCACACCAAAGACAGGCTGCTCCCTGCTCTCTGCACCACGTCTTACATTTCCTGCATGTGGCTGATTTTTGCATGTTCTTCCACATCAGATATGAAAGGCCCTGACCCTGCCTTAGAATCATAGCATCATTTAGGTCAGAGAAGACCCTTAATACCGTCAAGTCCAAACATTAACCTAACACTGCCAAGTCCACCACTATACCACCTCCCTAAGCACCACATCTACATGTCTTTTAAATACCTCCAGGGATGGTGACTCAAACACTTCCCTGGGCAGCCTGTTCCAATTTCTGACAACCCTTTTGGTGAATTTTTTCTAATATCCAATCTAAACCTCCCTAGGTGCAATTTGAGGCTGTTTCCTCTCATCTGATCACTTGTTACCTGGGGAAAGGGAACAACACCCACCTCACTACAACCTCCTCTCAGGTAGTTGTGGAGAGTGATAAGGTCTCCCCTGAGTCTCCTTTTCTCCAGGCTAAATCCTAGTTCTCTCAGCTGCTCCTCATAAGCTATCTAGACCTTTCACCAGCTTTGCTGGAGGACACTCTAGCTTTGCACACATTTGCCTTTTGCTGGAGTTGGGTGACAAGCCAAGGAAACCTCCCAGACAGAACTATAATTCTCTTTAATGCTCAGTATTGGAAACAAAGTTATAAAGGAAGGCTTTGCACTTTTGTACTGCGACATACTGGTATTCAGCAAATAGCAATACTTTATTGCGACATCCACAGATACTGTCTCAGGGATTCTGTAGCCTTCTGCTGTCAGTGGATTTCTGTACAAACTGAATCCATTCAGGTATTCATCTCCTTGCCAGGCCTATCTTGGTCTGCTAGCAGAGTTGTAAATCTCATCAGATACTCCATAGGGATGCCTAACCATTGCAAATTAAGTCTAATTTCTTTTTCTTCCTCATTTTGATGTATGCTTGTGGCCACTGCTCCATTTCCATATCAATAATTCTCTAACCAGCCTGGCTATTCTTCTGTCCCAGTGTTTTCTGAGGGTAGTTGAAAAGATTTATTTCTCCCTTGCAATCTAACAGTTTTCTCAGTTGTGAACATGACTCCAGGCTGATATCTACTTCTATACCCACATCTCTTGTATCTTTTCTTTTCATGCTTCTGTGATCTTCCTAAATTTGTTAATTAAAGGGAACCTCCTCAGAAATATTGTGCAGGCTTTTACTTTTTTCCCCTTAAAGAAAAAGTCTAATTTTCCCAAGCTTGTGTTATTCAGTGCTACCTTTTCCCAATGTCAGTCCAGACCATTATGTGGAATTCACTTCTTGTTCTTAGTGACTAAGTGACTCCCTCTTTCTGCTGCCTGCACTTCATTATTTCCTCTTACTCTTTCTGACCTAAGTGGTTCTTCTGACAACGGTAGATTTCTCACATATGTGGATCATTTCTATGGCTCTATATATTTAATTTCTTCTTATCTCATTCCAGTATATTATTATAGGCAGTTTTACTCCTGCCTATATAACACATTTTTCACTTTTTAGTGGTGGCTTCTGCTATGCGACAAGGCTTTTCTTCTGTAGTTTCTCAGGTCTCCTTGATTCTCTTTTCAATGTATTTCTCCCCTCAAATAATTACTTCCCCTTGCTCTTTTCTTTTTGGCTATTCCTCCCTCATAGTTGTCAGTAATTATTTTCAAATAATGATGTTTAATTGGTTATCTTTTTATAATCTGCGAAGACTTCTCCTCATCATCTTCTCCACCTTTCTTGATTAGACAAGTCTAAAATCTTAGGCTCTCCACTAAACACCACAGGAAAGAAATATTTTGTCTCTATCAGGACAACCTTTCCATAGTGTTTCAGTAAATCAACACTTGCAGTTTGCTTTTCAGCCCTTAGTTTAATTTCTCCTTTGCCTTTTTCATTCTTCCTCACTAGTTGTATTCTGTAGTTGATCATAAGGACATCAGAGTGAAAGATAGTTCATTCAGTACAGAGCAGATCTCACTTCCCTTGATCATCCAAACAGTTCTGCTGACAATACCTGAGCAGGATTCTGCCTTAGATTTCTGCTGTATATGTATTTCTGCTGTTATGCTGTATTTTAGTTACCAGGATATTTTAGAAACATAAATGTTACTTTCAAATATTAAAAATCCAGTGCTTAATATCTCTCAAATAGAAAAGCAGTAATTAAGAAGCATATACTAAATTCAAAATTGAAGATGTACAAATTCTGCTAATGCTCTAGCTTGTCAACCTGAAATTTGACATTTGAATATGACATTTGAAATCTTTAGAAAATGACCAGCTGCAGAAAATAGACACTTTTGAATCATTACTGTACTGCAAAGTGCCTACCTTTTTACGTACCAAGCACTACACTGACAATCTGCCAGTATAGGAGTGAGGTATTTAATTTGCATTAGAAATTACAAAATACTATGAAGATAATACAGAAACGCAGCAATGGTGACTTCTAACAGGTGATCCCTCATAGAATGGTTCAACTGCAAGTCTGAATTTACTGTCAGTAAAGATTTGCAGCTGATACCTGGCTTAGCAGTTAGACAAAAGAGGCACCTCAGTATGAGCCCACTTCAGAGCTGCCGATTATTGACACTAGGTGTGTAAGTGGAGGTAAAAGCAGTGCTGGAGTGGGCTTCAAATATTTTCAGTCTCTGGAGTACTTTGAACCTCACTAAGCCTCATCTGAGCACTCCTAAAGAGTGAGTAAGCCATATAAAAGCCAGCCACACCGTTCAGAGGCAGCAGCAGGGATACTGGCAGTAGGGCTCCACCTCTGAAACACAACCTCCTGGGATCTTTGCTTTTATCTCTGCTTTATGGTGGTGAAGAACATTAAATAATTAGAGTACATTGAGAACTGATGGATTACAGCATACATCCCCCAACCATATATAACAGAAATATATCATATATACAGGCTTCATATTTAAGATTGTGAAGGAAAGGCCTAAATTAATCTTGTTCTCCAAATGCCCAGGAAATAACCATACATAGAGACAAAACTATCTCATTTTAAATTCTATAGCTGATATTAAAAATTAGTTTTATTAATTAGTTTGCTATTCCATTTAATGATCAGTCTACCTTTTAGTGATTCTTCAAAGACTCCTGATAGAATGCTTACATTAGGATCTCCTCAATGTATTTAAAGTAGCTTCCCAAGAATGAGGGAGTATTTTCAGACCTCTTTTCTCCAAATGGAAATACCTTTCTGAAGAACACATATGTTGTACAGACACTCTACACTTGGCTTACACAAAATGCCCAAGAATCATGAGCTGGAGTTCATTGTTTTATAAGTTGGACCCCTTTTATGTAAATAATGCATTTAAGAATGCAGCTTTTTTAAAACATATTACATGTAAGCACACTTTTTTAGCTAATAGTCTGTACAGCTGAGGCTTACAGGTAAGGTATTTATACATTTGTGGGTTGGTAAGTAAATCACTTCTAATGAGGCTTTTTAAGTAACTCTTCTCCATTTTTTCCTTAGATAGCGCAAACATTAGAAATGGGACATTACTGCATTTAACTACCAAGCAAAGGTTAAGACTGTTTATTTACTAGTTCATTTCTTCCAGAAAGGGAACTATACTTTAAATTTTCTTTCATTCAGCATTCATGAAATTGTCTGCATGTTTACTATTATGGCTTGATGAATTTTTCTGTTGGGTATAGGAATAAAATATGAAAATAACTTGCAAAAATTGAGGAAATAGGCTATGTGGCATATGTGTCCAGTTATTACTCAGTTTAGAAAAGTTGAAAGAAATGGGTAAAAGTTCAGATTTAATGGAGATTATGGCAGATGATTATTTTAAACTTGAATTTGTGGTTAGTGTAGTTACCAAGAGATTGTGCACACAATGGAAACTGTTTGATTTTTAACTAAAGCAATAAACAGACCAAAGACTGAGCAAACAAGGAGTCCTAATTATCCCTTCTCATCAAAGAGTCAATCTTTCTATTCGTGACAGTTTCAAGATATGATACTATCAACAGATTTCTTCAGAAATAAACATTCCAAAATTTCCAATCCAGACAGAAACAAAATAATTTAGAGTGATAACACTACAAAGCAAATGAAAGAGAAGCCAGGAAAGAAACTTGGATGCTTTCTTCCATGTACTGATGGCCTCCAAGCCATAATTTTTATGTTCAGCAATAAGTACCAGTTAGTTATCCTGTTGTAGTGGATCTACCTACTATTTGAGGAGATTAAATTGGGGGAGTGATAATGCCTACTGCTTCTTATCTATGCTCCAAATCCTATGCTAAGGATGGTTTTGAAACACAAAGAGTTTTATTCCTGCCCCAAAATTTGAATGTTTCTTCAGAAGATAGCCAGCTTGGGAGTCAGTGGATCCTCCTCTACCCTGTATGAGTAAGCATAGTGTTTACCTTAGAGGTACTTTCCAAATTCTGTGACCTGACTTTGTTTAAGTAAGGCTGAAACATCAAGCGAGGAATTAATTTTGTCTTATTCAAGTCAGTGGAAGCTACATGAGCACACGGAAGGTAGATTTATGGTTTTGGAACCTATACTGAGCTCTTTATCTCCAATTCTACATATAATGAAAATTTCCAAAACATGCAAAAAAACCCCCATGTACTCCTACTGGATATTTAGAAGCCATACATATTGGTTTAAGACACAAACTAGTGAATCTTAAAGTTGTATAATTGCTTTACTGACAGTTGGTTCTTCAAACTACTTGTTCTCTGTGACAGGTGGTGCATCTTGCTTATTTTTCTACCATAGGCATGGAGTTTACCATATCATGGAATGTACAGTAGACTTCTGTGTTATGTTGCCCTACTTTGTTCAGAAGAAGAAATGGCTATACTCTGTTGATGGGAGATAAGATTAAATGAATTCTTAACACTTATGTACAGTGTAAGTAGCTTAGTTTTTAAAAATTTGCTAGAACATTGAATTAAAGAACTGTCATTTTCTTTGGACATTGAAAATTACACTCCTTTGACACATCAGCTTGGGATGGGGAACTTGGGAACATACTCTAAAGAACTTGCTTTTGGATCCCATCTGTAAATACTAATATTAAAAGTATTACTGTAATAATGTAAATTTTACCTTATGGTGTCTTCCATTTGTTTGAATCTTTGTAAATTTTATGAATGGCTTTATTTCATAATTTTTTCAACTCTATTTCAAAAACATATTTAAAATAATTTATGTGCAAGGTTGAGGAAAAACCTACTCCGAGATTTCCTTTTTTTCTTCTTTTTCTTTCATTATGGTAGAGTAATAGTCATATACAACATTTTAGAAATAAGCAGAATAAATTTATTGGCTACAATGATTGTAATTAAAAAACCCAAACCTGAATTGGTTTGCCTTTCTTATATGATACTGTATCATATATGAAATTAATGTCCTAAAAGGTCAGTGGCAGGAACAAGAGGTTAAAAATACATTTTTTTAGAGCTCACACCTTTCATGGAACTAAATCATTAATATTGGTTACACACATAAGAACGAATTAATGCCATGACTAGTGTTCTGATACATTTAACATGGAAGTTGGAGACACAAAAATACTGAATGCTAGAGAAGTTATACACGTTATACTTAATAAGTCAGTGCTTCTTTAACACTGATTTTAAAATGGAATTGCAACCAGCTGTTTACCAGGTAGTGAAACTGAGGGAATCAAGTCCCTCCAGACTTTCTTGGAAAGTCTTGAAGCTTCAGTGCAGTGCCAAATAGGCTTGAGATGAAATAGGGTCTGGAAGCTGGTAATATTTAAACATTACCTTCAGCTGAGAGTTAGATCAGTCGGAAAAAGAAAAGAGGAAACAGCATGAAAGACAGAAGCAAACAGTAACACAGCCAAGTGTTGCACGGTTGTGCATACTCCACCACTCTTGTAATATCAGGGACGGGTACCAGTGAGGAAAGATTTGTTTGTGCTAGATGATTTGACAAAACACATCATAGCATAAGAAAATGGAGTTACCTCTGATAAAGTGACTTACTTAACACCTGCTAACGACCTATATTTATGACCCTTCTCAGAAAATCTCTTCTGTGCTCAGAGGAAGGCACAAACTGCAAACAATAAGAATTTTTTTCCCGAGCTCTTTGAAAGGGCACTGGCAAAAACGGTGGAGGAAAAAAAAAAAAAAAGTAATGGAAGCAGCAAAACACCAGGGGAAAAAAAAACCAACAAATCCAGAGAAGGAAAAAAAAAAAAAAAAAAAAAAAAAAAAGGAATCCTTGAATCCTTTTCTAAGAAAAACAGTGTTTTCAGTCTTCAACTTGAGAGAGGAGCAGTAGGCCAATGAGAAGGACACACATCATAAATAGACAACTTGTGTTGCAGAGTTGGAGGCTCACAGCATTTTTCACTTCTACTGTTCCCAAGATCCACCTATACATGAACTTAGAAGGAAGAAATTAGCAGAGGAAAGGTAGGAAAGGAAAATATGCCATTATAAGCATCATTATTATAATGGACAAATTCCCCAAAACACAGGAGGATCATTTTTTACTAGTCTACACAAAACTTTATCTCAGAAATGGGTCAAAATTTAGAATTTGAATGAAATCAAATGTATCTGCATTTTTCCATTGGTTTAAACATTTCTTCAAAGCCTGTAATTGCATTATGTGAAGACTGAGTAATATTATAAAACATCTGCAGCATAGTGGCAGTGGCTATGGTTTGGTGGATTTTCCAACTTAGTCTTTTAATTCCAGTTTTACACATTTACTTTAAAATTATATTTCCTTGAGTCATGTATAGAATCAAAGACCCTTCTAGAAAGCTTTGTAATTTCAAGATTACTTGAATATTTCACATTAATTTAATTTTACTATCAATCAAAGGCTGTACTTTGTGGAACGCTTTAGAGTGCCAGAGAAAATAATCCTTTATTACTCTTGTTGTTTCATCAACAAGCAGGTCACATAGTGCATTACTTCCATAGGTCAAGCCTACTGTGCACCCTGGGGTGGCTTTGTTCTCCCCTTTAAGGGCACTGGCTACCAACTTCCCCACTCCCCTGTAATTTCCAATCTCTTTGCAGCTCCTTCTGTTTCTTACTTCACTCTATGGTCTCTAGATATGTGCCTACCCTTCCGCTTCTCCCAGACTAGGATACCCTCTTTTCTTACCTTCCTGACAGAAGTTTTCTTTGTGTGTATCCCTTCCCCTTGCTATCTTTTTCCCAGTCATCATTTTGACACCCATCCTCTGTGTCTTGGAACCAATTTATTCAGGAATTTCCATATTTTAAAAAAGCTGGAAGCAGAGGCATACCAGGAGTTATGCTAGAAAGTCTATAGGCTGCTACAGAGGAGCTTTTAGGTTCTGGACTTGGCAATCAGAGTTCCACCAACTTCTGATTTTCCCTGTCCAGCTACTAGGAAAAGTATTTGTGTTCGACCAATTGATTCACAGAAATTGACCAAATATAAAATTTCAGGCACTGTACAGTAGAATTGGGCCGAAATGCCATCAAGCTAGGTATTGAATCTCTCCTCAATTTAGCAGTTATACTGTTGTTACTTCTTTGTATAACCTTGTTGCTAGCCTATGGATAGCAATGCAAAGCTGATTTCCATAGAATAATTCAAATACACAGTTAAACTGAAAAGCCTATTTAAAATGAAATCACTATTACAAGCACAACTGTGAGAAACATTCTTTTTTCAATGGTAAATAGACTCATTAGTGTGAACACAAAGTTAGCTGAGTAGAGTAGTCATATTTTTTGCTTCTCTCAAGATATGCTTTTATTAGTCTGGATAGGTACAATTCTTTGTCTGTTTCCCCATCATTTTGTTTCTACAATACTCTGTAAAAATTGACTAATGAGAAGTAATTTCTGTAAAGGTACTACATGTTGCCATCCAATATTAAAATTACCATTGATGCATACGGTATAGCAAAATCAAACTATGTATTTTGAAGAGAGATGTGAAGACTCATGACTTTTAGTATGTCATCATTATGCATAATAATATGCATTTCTGTTATAAACTGGTATACTTAATATAAGATAGATAACAACAATACTTTAGGCCAAGAACTAAAAAATTAGTATTCAGCAGTAAAAGACAATTAAATTGCATTAATTTTTTTCTAGGGCTCTACCAAGTCAAGTTAAAGGCTGCCTTGAAATGCATGCACACTTATAGGTGTTACACATCTGGGCAGTATGTAGATGATGAGAACCACTGGATTTAATATATGCATCTGACTACAGAAAGGCATTATAGTTTTTGATTTGTGCACAAGATCTTTCATATATGCAGTTTTCTGTGCAAACAATTATGTTTTTCTATGTCTAAGATATCCTCTCTGAAACCAACTAACTGGAAGACCAGCTGGAGATCTTTTCGAAATATACTTCATAATCTTGAAGCAAGGGTATTTTTATTTTTCTGGCCAGCAGTAAATTTTCTACCTCAGTAGCATGGCTTATGGTACAGTATTAAAGATCCAAGCTTTCGCAGCAGGTTGTATTGGCTATGTAAGCTTACACTGATTAAGCTTCTAGGAAGAAACAGTCAAATACGAACACATAAAACAACACCACAAATTCTCAATTGAACATAGCTAAATCAATGAAATGTGAATTGTGAATTTATCTCACTTTAATATACATGATACAACTAAACCAAATTTAATAAACAGCCCATAGATTAATCCATACTGATATTTCCTGTGCAGCATTATTTCTCCTTTCCAGTGCAAGATATCCAATACTGCTGCTCTGTCAGTTGACAGTCATATTCGATTCTTTTACTGAAATCCTGTACTCCATTACTGCTAGACCGAACAAGAAGCAAATTTCCACATGGGAAATTTTGGAAGAAATGTAGATGCAAGTCTTAGTATAACCAAAGGCAATAATATACTCTCTTTTTGATACATTGATACATATTATAGAACTACAAAAATTGCCACTAATTACTGCAGAATCACACTTGGAAGATGTGACCTGGAGACTACCTCACCTGCTTGACTACCAGTTCCCCTCTAGTGGCTCTTTCAAGCATACAGACTTTGCAGGCATCACTGCTCTCTTCATAAACAAGGTGAGGTGGCAACATCTTGCTGGCATTCATTACCTATAAATAATGACTATCTGAAAAATTGTGAAGAACATTATGACACTGCTGGGCTCCATCCACTCCCTAGCCATGCACACCCCAGCATTCTGTCACTGCACACGTGTGTATCTTACTTTGCCATCTGCTGGTGGTCCCCAGCTTCCAGGTTCCTCTGATTTATCTTACTCTTTCTGAGAAACTCTTCCAAAACTAGGGACTGGAACCCACAAATGGACAGCACTACCATGTGGACTTGGTCCAGTGTCCTGACCTTGACATCTGGGAAGACCTCACTATGTATAAGCATGAGGGCCTTAGTGCTTTCATGTTCTCTGAATCAGAGCTGTATTGTCTTGCCTTCAAGGCACTGGTCCCTTAGTGCTACCTTAGCTGCCTGGAATGTCTGGCTCAGGCTGCAGCTTTTAAGAGTTTCCAATTTCTCAGCTCTAGAGACAAGGGGAGGCAGAGGTTGGATGATTCAGGTTCCCATTTTCACTCTGGAGAACCTAGAAGCAAGGTAAGCCATGAAAAGCCAGAAGGCTCAGAGCTTGAGTTCTTGTTCAGTCTCTCACAGAATTTTCCATATTCTCTTGAATGAAAATAAACATAAAAATCTACTTTAGTTTTGAATAGAAATTTGAGGTTTCTGTTGAAACTAATAGATAAATAAATAAATAAACAAATAAATAAATCTGCAGAGGAAATCAGATTTTATCAGAGATTTTTGGAGTCAAATGACCTAGATCTAAGAGCAGCATTTTCCATTTTTTGCTTCTCCTCGCCCACTCACCTGCAGTCTCTTTGGTGTCAAGGATGTACTGAAATATGCTATAATCACTGATTTCCACTGTTTAATGGTAAGCATGCACATGAACTTCTCCCCTAGCAGTTCCTGAGAATGGCACAATCACTCTGTCTTGTAATCTTGGAAAAATATAACTGATTTTCCCTGAAAAAGTAAAACTGACTACAAACCCAGTTTATTATGTGCGCAAAATAAATTATCAAAGGGAGACAAATATTTTTGTTTGTTTTCTAATCTTGTTCAGGTATATTTATTTTAAAGGTTACTTGCAGTTTCAGAGTGGAAATGTGCTTTTGAAATTGTTTTACTTTTCAACACTGTATGCCAATAGGTTGCCTTTTCATCTTTTTCTCAGCTTGTGAAGGGTATGAAAAGGAAAGATATATATGAGCAAAAATCAGACTAGAAATTAATCTCCAGAAAAAGAAAATATTCTATTATTGTAATTTGATATAGATGGTATTTGGACAGAAAACAACCCGTTCTCATTAAGAGTGAGATTTAGCTTTACTTTTTCATACTGAAATAAAACTTTAACCCTTGAGCAATTCCATTGAAATAATTTTATATTGTTAATGTTCACAATGAGACCCTGATCCCACTGAAGTAAATGGCAGAGATTCCACTAACTTCAGAAGAGTCAGATTTAATTCCTGGTCTCCTTTGGCTGTTAGAGTCCATCCTGGTGTCTCTCTAGCTGCATAAGAAAAAAAGGAGAATTGTGGAAAAGGCTCATATACTCTTGATAAACATCATGTGATATGGTAATACAGAGGATTTAAATTATATATTACCAGATTCTTGTCTTTGTGTTCACCTTTATTGAACTTCAGGTGTATGGTATTACTCTATAACAAAATTTCCATAGACATCTAAGCTTTAGCTCACCCCTGTTTCACATTTACCTTGTTAGCAGCTGTGGTATTGTTTATGGCTGGGGTCAGCATTGCAGGAGAGAAGTTGATTAGGAATGTATGTGTTTGGGAAGGGAATTGATGAACTAATTCTGCGGAAGGGAATACTCCTCTTCAGGAACTCTTTACTGTTCTCTTTTATGAAGGGAAGTTTCTATTGCAGTGGAAACGATGGATTAGTTTTGTTTGCGGAAACTTCTGAACTTCCATTGTTCAAGGGTCTGCGGTGCAGGACACACTTGTAGACAAGTGCAGGCTATTGGCTGGGAGCCAAAGGAAAGTTTTGCTGGAGGTCTCACTTGGAAACGATGACTCCAGGAAGTGAAAGTTTGACTTAGTTCAAATTGTGATGAGTGTGCAAAATAGATTTACCTTCATTCAAGTTCATTTCCAAGTTGTGGCTATGCATCTGAGTTTAATCACTGATATCTTGCAAGCTGAGTTTCAACAAGTCTCAAACTGCTGGTGCGGCTCCTTCCTTAGTGGCAAAAATGTATTATAAAGTAGGAGGGAACAGAATAAACTCTGTTGATGCAATCCAGACTTTAGCATGATCCAATATAATGCAGCGCTTAACTCATCATTCTCTATTTTGTTTTACTCCTATGAGACAAGAAGAAACAACCTGGCAATTTTTCTAGATTATAAACCCTTTAGGGGAGGGAATATGTCTGTGTGTGTGTACTTTGAAGTGCCTCTGACACCTTGGGGTTCTTTATAAATGGTAGTAATAATAATCATTTATTGCTGGGCAATGTGGTCTGGTCTCACATTTACGTTCTGTGTGATTGGTTGTGCTGTGTTGCTGTCCTGTTCATCACTTCTCACCTTGCACTTACATGCAACTTCTATTATGGTTATTTTTAGAATACATAAGGCACTCAAATAACATGATTACAAGTGTGGAACAACAGCTTAGGAAACAGATAGGAGGATAGTTCACAGAAAGAGGCAACATACTGCACCTAAGCTGTGCAAGATCAAACCTGACATTGTAAAAGCAAAGAGAGATGGTTTAATATGAAAATAATGTTATGAGATTATAATGAGTACTACCTTTTTTTTTTTTTTTTTTTTTTTTTCAGATGGGTTACTATAATTTAATGAGTTTCTGGATTTCTTTTTAAAATTCTATGTGGATACATGCATACTCACACTTGGGGTGTGTATGTGTTTATGTGTGTGTTGTAAAACACAGAAAACAGTGTGCTGCAGGAACCAAAATGGACCACATGTAATGCTATTTTCCATGCATGGAGGGAAGTAAAATGGCCACCAGTTTCCCTTTCATGGAACCTGAGCAATCTTTATAGAAAGTTTCATTTTCTGTCAACTTCAAGAATGGGATATATTTACATACATTCAGACAGTTTGTGATGCCTGGAGGCAATGAGGGGTGCAGCATGGAATGCTCTTCAGCTCTGGCTGACAGAGGGTACTGAGTGTTTTGTTCTAGTTGTCAGACATTAGAGCACCCCTGTGATTTCTCCAGCTTTGTGCTGAAGGCTGGCTTGGGTTCTTATCTCCAGGATGGTGCTGAACTGGTGGAGGCATAAAAGAATCTTTATCTCCCCTCTTTACTTCAGTGCAGCAGAGGAATGAATCCAATATAATGTGACCACTTCAGGTAAAGTCTATAAGATTGCATCCCTCAGGATATTGGCATTTTATGGTGTCTAACATAGCAAACAATGGAGAAATTTTGCATCAGATGAAACTATTCCCCCTTGTTTTTTCTGTTGAATTAAATACTGTAAATTAGTCTGTCACAAATGCTCTTTTGAGACATACAGTGATATACATTTTGCATATAACTGACAAATTTTAAAATATTATGCTCAGTCCTCTCCTACCACAGGTACTCTCTACTATGATCCCTCCCCAAAACCACTTGTCTCCCCTAAGCATGTTAGATTACCTGTACTCACTTCTCCTCCTGGAGCCTTCTAAAATCTTATGGTTCTCATGATTAGAAACTTAATTCTAGTCTCCAGTCAATTTTACTTATGGTTGATATAGTCTCATTTATTTTTGGTGTCATCATTTAAATTTGACATTCATTTTGGTGCTCCTTCACTAGGCTCGCCTTTCTCTGATCATATTAAGTGCATATACACCTCACTAATGTGCAACAAACACTGGCTGGAAGTTTTATAATTCACTGAAGATCATAAATTTATTACTATGGTTCTTTATTGATGCTACATTTCTTTACATCTCTCAGAGTATGAAAATGTAGGTAAACATGAATCTAAATAAAAAAATTATATCCCTGTAGATTTTTAATTGATTTTGAATCATTAAGATTTGATATTTAAATTGATCTAGTGTAGAAGAATGGGACTATGGATTATCTCAGCTGAAATTAAACACAGTTTAGATACACTGTTGGAACAAAGAAAATTTCTAATTTCACCGCCAAAAATGAAACTGTATCATAAAGACACTGTTTAAAAGCATTTCATTAGTGACTGCTAAACTGCATCTAAAATAATAATTTTAATACCTCGAGGCAATGTAATTTCCACCTAGAGCTATTTCAATTTTACTTCAAGAGGGATTGGTACAGGTCCTAAATAGTTGCCTTAGAGATGTGCATAACAAAGGTACATCTGTATGAGATATAATGATTTAAGAAAATAATTCATTTTAAGTAATATAACAGCCTGAAAGGGATGAAGGTCCATCCTTCTAAATAATTTTTAATTTAAATAACAATTTTGGAGAAGATGTAGTCATTGAGAGCAGAGAACATGGGATAAGGTATAAATATTCCAGCTCCACTGCTTAGAAGCCCATAGAAAATGGTAGTCAGTAAAGAGGTGTCTGGGGACATTAGTTGACAAGGTCAAGTAGTCAGATTTAATCAAATTAATTTTGTAGCTGGAGATTTACTCATAGTTATAAGGCAACAAAGTCATCTCAAGTAAGGAAACCTAACAAGAAAGCAATACATCATCTACATGAAGTTAAATATATTGCTCTCAGACATTTATCTTCATGTCAGAATCAAGGAAGGTTTTGGAAGTACTATTCTAGCATGAGCTATTTAAATATCAGTAAGTGATAATGTAAAACAGTTGTGCTTTTGTTTCAGTGATACTGTGAATCTCTGGTAGCAGTTTAACTTTATTGCTACTGGGATACACTGATGTAATGAACTGATTTGGGACAAAGATCTGTATTTCATTACCAGTTTGCAAGTTTGTATAGTTTTAACATAAGGAACTGATTTTCAACACCTTCTACTGCCATCACTGCAATTTAAGGGAGATATGGCATTAGTTTCGCAAAGGAGAACTGGGATCTTTGACTTTCTTAGGCAGTTTGAAAATGGAAGACACTGCAGGAGATCAGCTGGAGAAACAGAAACTGACCTGACTTGTAGACCATTGCTTATTACCTCACTTTGAGACTCAGATCGTATAAAATGTTTGAAGTCTAGAGCTGTGTATAAGATAGCATATTTTTGGTAGTAGGATAGTAAGAAATTGTGATGATTTTAAGAGTTACAATACTCTTAAGAGAACAGGGGGATTTGTTCTGAACAGGAAATTGCTGATTAATAGTTGTTCCTGTCCTAAAAGGAAATACTGGAACTGGACTTGCTGTGTGTCCTAAAGGACAACCTCTAGTATTTTGGATTTTTTTTGCTACGTGAATTTAGTGTATGCATTCCTGTGTGTTCTAAGATCAACTCTCTGTAAATGCCTTTCTCTGAAATTTAAAAACTGGAACTGGTTGAACTTAATTCCAACTTGTTTTCTTGTACTCAAATCAGAATCCTCTTTTCCACATGTAGGTATTTTAACAAAATGTATACAGCCCAAAATGAAATAATAAAATTAGGGAAAATAGAGTATAGCTCTGTATTTTTATAGAATGGAGATTTCTTAGAATTTAAGTCTCCAGAAATGGACTATCCAAATGCACGAAATCTAAATTAAATTTTCCTGTGGTTTTTTTTTTTTTTTTTCTTCCCCTGTCTGGTTTTTGAATTTATAAATTAATTTGTTTCACCATTTTTTTTGAAACTTTCATTCTGTAAAATCTTGCCATGACAGATATTTTCTTGATTAGCAGCCTAAACTTTCCTTTCTAGAAGTCTATGCCACTACTCCTTCTTATGTATTATCTTTCACTGAATAATTTTTCCCAATATTATCTCCTACTAATATCTTAGTACAACAACATTTAGTTCTCATCAGCATTATTCATAAGCAATTCCTCAGGTTACCTGACTATTTATTTACTGAAAATTCTATATTTTCATACTTCAGTGCATAGGACCAAGGTTAACATCCTAGGTTAAGGAGTTTAACAGAGTTTAACAGAGAGAACAAGAGAGATACATTAACAAATGCTGATGAGAATGTAAAAGATAGGTGAGAGAACCATATAAATAAGCAAATAGGAATAAAAAGTAATATACAAGGTCACTAAAAGATAACGTAAATAAGGCATAGTCATCAACATGCATATTTTTCTGTCTTTCAAATGATCAGAGCTTTGTTACATGGGTAGAAACTGATGGTTCTTCATGTAGGTCCCATATCTTGCATTCAGAGGCTTTTTCCCAACCCCCAGGCAGAATGATGGGCTGGAGGACAATTAAATAGGTGCATTGTTGTACATGTTTTTGAATTGGATGCTGCAGGCCCAGTCTCTTCTGGCAGAATGCATTAGAGATAAATGATGTTGAAAGTTACCCATCAGATATCATATGAGAATAAGAGAAGTGTTAATTTCATATAAATATTGGCTGGCAATCTTCTGTACAGTCAATGTGTACAGAAAAAGGTTCACAACCCACATTTTGGGCAAGATAATCAAAAGTTGGTCTGACCTCACCTGCAACAGGGTTAATTAAACTAAGGAGATATCTGGGTAGCACTTTCATTTTTAAACCGTTTGATAGCTATTCCATTGTTTTTCTACTATATATTTTGAAATTTTTGTATTTTAAGAAGCACAGGTTAACCATTTAGATGTTGTTATATGCATTGTTACATATGTATGCAGATGTTGTTATATGCGTTATGAAGCAGCGAACAAAATGAAAGCTGTATCCTGCAAATACCACCAAGCTCCAAACTTAACCTCATTTTTATACTTGATTGTGTAAATATTCGCTATGACTCAAAATGTTCAAAAACATAAGTAGCCCCAAAGCCATGATGCATCATAGTACCACATACTTTTTATGGAATAAATTTATTTGTGCTATAAGTTTTACAGGTATAGACTGTGAATGTCTTAGAAAATCTATTCAGAATCTGATATGACACTTTCTTCAGTTGACCTATGTGTGATAATCATATAACATCCATATCCTCTTCTATTTTTAGGCATTATATGAAAATTTAGTGAATTTGTATGTAGTATTTTTAATGTGTATCTACTCAAAATTGTTGATTAGTCTCTAATTTGGAAGAAATTTTATACTTTTCACTAATGAAAGATATTAAAAAAAAATAGTACATCTTGGGTGATTTTATTATGAATTATTTCAGTAGTGAGTCTACTTGTACTTATCAATAGCTCAAGCAATATTTTTCACTTTACAAGACAAGGTAAGAGGTTAAGAACCCTTTAGAATAGCAATTATCTTTTTTTATCATCACAAGCAGATGCATCCTGAGAAGCAGAAAAGACAGCCTATAAACCAGGTGTCCAAGTGCCTCAAACATCAGGAGTACATAATACATCATGGAGCAATACATGAGTATAATGACAAGAACAAGGACAAGAAAATATAGAAAAATGGTTTGTTTTCTTCATTAGCTTGAGAGAGGTAAATTTTCCATTATGTCATCCTAAAATTCTCAGTCCAGAAACAACATGGAATCCCACATAGTTGATAATACAGGCTAAAATGAAGGATGAAGGAATAAAGGCTGTGGATGGAAGCAAAGCGGTGAGAAGGCAAATTGTTAATGATGTAACAAAATTAATAATAAGAAATGTGACATTAGAACTATACAAAAATTCTTCATTAATAAATCTAGCGTGTAATTCAGGGAATCAACAACTAAGGAGCAACATTTTCACATATAAAATTTGCCTTTTATATTTGCATCAGTCCTACAGAGTGAGTGAAATGGAACTTAAAATAAGTGCAAAAGCTCATTGAAAAATATATCATCATCTGTGGCTATCTGACTCATGAAATCTACCACTTCATGGTCAGAGAATGGCCATGGCAACAACCTCCAGGGAAAGGATCACATTTCAAAAAATGTCTCTAGGATTTTGTTAGTCAATGTCCAAAACCCAAGAAAATAGAAGTAGGAATATAGGATCCATAAATTAGGTTGTTTGGTGTTCATTATAGAACTATTTCCACATAAAGGGTAACTAATTTGAATGAAAAAAGCTAAGATATTTACTATATACTCAAACTCATTATCAAGAAAGTAAAGCCTCTGGAGCTACCATTGGCAGTCTCACTGTTGTACTGTTGCTCCAGTTAGGTTAACATCTATTGAAATAATTTGTGATGCATGGATGCAAAAACAGTAATCCACATTTTTTAAAAGGACATTTGCTGTAAATGAAGTTAGCCTCCAGAAGACTGTGTACCAATAATATACCTTTTATCTATCAGAGGCAGTTAAGAAGTTAGTGTTCTGGATTAAGCAGTAAACAGACAAATTTGTAGAAATATCATGATCAGACATTCTCTAGAAGTTAGGCAGCCAGCTGATGTACTTATGAAATAATATCTAATACTCAAGAAATTTAAAAGAGCAAACACAATACACTGTTTTTGTTACAGATAGTAACAGAACTTAGTGGAGTTCAATGAGAGTAAACACGCTCTGCTGTGTTTGATCAGCAAGAGCCAAATATTGCATGTCAGGATTTAAAGAGCTTCTAATTATTAATGATATGGACCAGAGCAAACAGAGAGTCATGGCCTACTTTTGGATTTGTCAGTAGCCCCTTAAAATAGGCAACACTGGGCTGAGACCAACTCATTAATGTCTCCAGCCACATGCTGTCCAAGTGGCACGTTGTGCAGCTAGCAAAACTGCTCTAGAGTAGTGACTTCTCCCTGTCATGTCATGAGGCCTCACCTCATTGCCCTGCTGGCTCTCACCTAAATGCAGCTCTTCTCATTCCTTACTCCTCTCTGCTGTGGGCTTTTGCACTACAGAGATGTCTGGTTTGACCCCCATACAACTTCAGTATTCTCACACCCATGAGTAAAACAGGATCAACATATCTCATTTTCAAAGGTCAATAAAATATTGTTTTCATGGAATCAGTATAAGTGATTTTTAGCTATCTAATATTTGGGTACCTATTTTAAGAGGGAATTAATTTACATATGTGCAGATGTTTGCTTGCTCTGCCATAGAAATGACCTAGAAAGCTAGTAAGGTTCTTAGGTAAGTGAATATGAAGTGGATCTTGTCCATAATAAAGACATTACAATATGTAACATAAAGATTTTTAATAATAGCTATTAATTAATTGATATTTTATATGAATGTAGCCAGCATTTTGTCTTTGGGATCAATAGATGTAAAAGAAGGGTCAAACAACTTTGCTCTGTTGTTTACATCAATGTATGTAAAGTAATTTCTTTTTATGACTGGACAAAACTACAAAAATGATCTACACTCAGTTGTACTGATGAAGATGATTTTATGAAATTGTGGGCAACTTTGTCTCTTGGGTACCTGATGGGAAATGGCTAGGGAGTCATTATTGGGGATTTTTATTTGGAGAGTTTCCACCTTAATCCTTTTAAAATCGGTGAGATTGGGAAACAATCAAGAACTCTGATTTCTTCCTTTTTATGCTATTATAAGTCCTAACTATCAGTATCAGCCAAAGGATTGTCTCTAGAGCAACATTTTTGGAAGTAGATTGATTCAAAATTTAAATTTCATTTTCAAGAAGGGTTAAAAAGGAGGACTGAAAAGTTACTGAGACACTTAAGAAAATTGTAACCACAATTTTACCTTTTAAAGTGCTATGTGAATATTTGGATGCTACTTGTGGATTTAAGGAGAGAAGAATTTGAATTAAATTTTGTTGTGATCAGATATAATACAGAGAGAAGCACTATGTATACTTCTAATATCAGCAAAATCAATGTTGTATTTAAGTCAATCAATTCTGAGTATATTTTATCTTTACTGTGAAATAAGGTGGACTATTAAAAATATTTAAAATTTTCTCAAAAGTATATGGGGTTACAAGTTACTGAGTGACTCTCAACTGTATTTTCCCTTTGTTCTTCAGTCCATTGGACTATGATATCTTTCACTCATTTTTCTGCGTCCGTTGTGCAAAGCATCTAGTTGAAGGTAGAAAACCTTAGGGGGTCCCACTTTTGAAAGACTGTTTGCATGGTAAGATCTCCTTTCTAATGTAATTGATTCTATGTATAGGATAATGGCATCAATTGAAGAGTTGTATAAATTATGAACACCCCCTTAATAAACTAAAACATATCCATGCTACTGAGCAGAACCTAAAATCGGAAAAAGAGATGCTATGCTGGCATAGACCTTGAGGCTTTTATAATAAATTTCATTATTTATTCTGAAGATGATGATTATGCATAGTTTTAGATATTTTTTTAAATTGGTAAGCAATACCAATTCTGATGCATACAGAGGGCAATTTATGCTACTGCTCTGAGTAGGGGGAGCCTCAGTTGCACAGTATAAAGAACAGATAGGACACAAGGACAGATTATACCGTAGACTCTACCAACTATCATTATACATTTGCATAAGAACATTCATTAGATAGATATATAGCTGAAGAAAAACTACATTTGATTATAAAGCCATAACAGTAGATCCCCTATAGGTACCACTGTAGCTATAGGGGGATCATCATATATGTTACCAAGTTTCTAATATTTTAAAAATCATGCTTGATCATGCTTCTATCTATGTTGTTGAGATGTTAGCGGGTATGCAGCCTCCTTCACCGAAACTGGGCAAACTGAGATGCCCATAATATCTAATTTGGCTATGTGCAATGATACAGACACTGCTAATTGCTCCCAAAAGGGGTGCTACATAACAGTCATGATAGAATGGAAGAGGAGAAGAGTAAATGTTATTTTCGTTCAAGCTCGGCAACTAAAGTTGCACTTTATACTCATGTCACTACTTAATGAGTGTTGCACTACAAAGTCATAAACAGTAATTTGACATTAATGTTATCTTTCCAGAGTTATGCTATCTCTACATGAAATACTACTGTTGGCTTATTTAAAATGAAATAAAAGTAAATTTTTTTAAAGCACTGCAGCTATCTGGTTTCCCTTCTTTCCTCTTTTTCTGCTGTTCTACTATTCCTTGTCTTTTCCTTCCTTTTTCTTGTGTTTTCTTCTGAACTCCTCCCTTTCTGTGCATAGAAGCTGCCAGAAAATTCATGCTACATTATTGTTTGCATCTCAGAAAGGTGCCTTTTTCAGGAGCCCAGGACTGCACAGCATTAAGACTGTGCTAAGGGTAGTATGATCCAGGGGAGGGTAAGGTCATGGAATGAGGAGGTTTCCTCTGACTTGTAACAAAACTGGCCTCTGAAGCCCAGGCACATGCCAAAACAGTAAGTTACTGGCTGCTGTGGGTTGCACAGTCTTGGTACTGGCAGAAATTCACAATGTGATGTGAGATTATATACATGTTTCAGTAGATTTCTAAGTTTTCAGTGGCCATCTGTAAGCAGTGGGGGTGAATGGGCTGCATTTCAGACAACCGAGGCATGCAGAAATATTTCCTCACAGGACACTGTTCCTTCCACCCCACACTCCAGATGCTGCCATATGTGTGATACAGTATCTCGTTCTGAACATGCACCCATGTTTTCAGGTTTCTTCAATGAAAAAACTTTCTCTAGCTATGCCACAGCTACTGAATTTTCTTTTCCAGCTGAAGGCACAGCACACTGCATGTTAGCTTGTGCAAGCCATTTTTGCAGCAGAATTTTTCTGATCTTGAGATATATCTTTTCTATAAAGGACAACATGGATGTCAAAATTAGGAGCTGTTTTGTATGTATAATTTTTCAGAAGTACATGCAAATTTTTCCAGGGTATTACAGCAATCCTGTGCAGTGAAAAGGAGTATTTTACATTATTATGAAGAGAATTATGATGGCTATTCTGTGATTCTGATTTAAAGTTGCTTGAAAAGTCTAAGCAGTTTGGTAGACTAACAGTTTGTTCATCCATAAGATTACCTGAGCAATATCAGAGAGCATCCAGTCAGGAAATGAAGAATAATCTTTGCCACTATTTCTGGATAACAAATAAGATATAAATTTTAATGTGAGATGAAAGTATCTTGCATAACTGAACTATTGAAAGAGAGCAGTGATTTCTGCTCCAAATAAAGATAGGAAACTGACACCAAGAAAATACTAAGCTTTGTACCAACTGAAAATGAACTCAAATCCAGAGAGTACCCTTTTTAAGAAAAGTCTGCCTATGAATCCTGAAAGTTTCTGAGGTCACCATTTATTTCTATGCCATTTTTCCTTCTCCATATGGAGTGGACATGAGTTTTGGCCTCTAAACACTGGCAGATCTCCCAGAATGGATGCAAAGGTCTGGACTATCAACATGAAGTCTGACTCAGCACTGATTCCAGCACTCTCTGTGTCTGGCTTCCTACATTGCTGCATCCATTGAAATCCTGCAGTCAGGAACTTCACTGTAGGGTTGTGATCACTCCCAGTGAGTAAAACATTCACAAAAATGTAATAGTAATTCAGTTCTAACTTGTTTACAGGACTGGTTGAAACAGCAGTACATATCTACTCGTCTCAGCCATTCTCTTTGAATATCCTTAGATCTTCTGTAGGTTCCTGCACATATGAGGAAAGTACCTTGCAGTATTTTCCCTTTATGTCATCTAGAAAAACACTGGTAGAACAACTTTTTTATTTCAAAAGTCAGAAGAAGCTTTACTTCTAAATTCAAGGCTCAGACTGATCATCTTTCAGCTGCTCAGTGATATACTGAAGTCTGTTTTCTTCTTGTCTTAGAACCTAAGTATATCTAGCATGACCATATAGAAAGTCTCCAAAATATGAAATTAGAATAAACTGTAGGTTTTTAACAGCTGGGAAAGATGTGAATTGTCCTATATTCATGTTATATGGGTATTAATTCCAAGCCTTAATAATTACATGGGCAGTCTAGTTAACTACTTCACTATTGACCAAAGAAAGTTAAGGTATAAAATTACAAAAAGCTATGCTATATATTCTTTCTAACACTGTAAGTGGATAATACTTGGGGAAATACCATGGTTTTCTTCTTGATTCAGAGCTAAAGAACAAAGCACTATGATTAAGATCATGGAAGAATCCAAGTCCTTACAAAGGAAATCAAAACATAAGAGCCCAACAGAACCTATGCCATTTTATTTTTAACATTACATACTGTTATTGGGTGTTTTAAAAGGTCAGAACAGATTATGTGTGTAGCCCAGATATTAAGCATATTTTCTTCCAAATTCAATTGCTGCCTAAACTTTGGGATATCTTCATTATATATAAGTATCTTTGTATACAATAGCCTGTATGCAGATTTATATGAGAGTTTTGAAGTGATTTTGCTCAGTGTACAATCCTTTTTCAAAAACAAAACCAAAAAAGATAGGAAATCCATACTTACAAGTCCAGAGGTTAATTCTGCTGCCAAGAGAATATTTCAATATTTTAGTATTTCCTCCTCTCAATGAGGGAATGGAAAGGTTATTTTAAAAATCACAAAGTGTTCTCCAAAGAAGAGCATTTTTTTTAAAAGTATGCATGTTATCTACATGTAAGATAGTTGTTAACACTTGAAGATCATGGAAATATAAGCTGCAATTTTCCTAGGTTCTTTGCCAAAGTACAGGCATTTCAAGAATTTAAGTGTTGAACTGTGATAACCATTCAGTTAAAGGGTTTATATAAATTTTCACAGAATCTTAGTAATGTATAGACAATTGGAAGTGACAAAGGTCAAGATGATTAAGAAATCAGCCTCCGTGTAGGTTATTTTCTTCTTCTTGAGGTATTGTAATCAACTAAGAGCATATGTCTTCTGAAATTGGCCTATACTAGCACTGCTCACATCCAATTATTATTTTGGTTGAAGAGCATTACATTTTTAAGCTATTCTTACTCAATCATTTCTAATTATCTGTCTGTACACTCAGCTTTTGGACAAATGGCCATCATTCCCTTAGTGCAAAAACTGGAGACATTCTTTCCCCTGCCCCCATGCTCAGATGCTGTAGCTGCCTCCCGTGGGGGTTACCATTCCCTTAGCCATGGTGGCAAAACACTCTGTGACCACCCTCTGGTTGCCGCAGGCAATATCCAGCTGGTGGACCTGCAGAGACAGTGAATTGCTCTGACACTGCAACCTTGGTGTGGACATCACTATAGCTACAGCAGTTCAGAAAATTATGCAGTTGAGATGGGGAGAGGTAATTTGTAGGATTTAAAAAACTCCACTTGGAATGACTCTCTCTGCAGGTTAACAGAAAATGCTGGGCCTATTCTGAAGCCCTGAAAGAAACCTACACCACCCGACATGTGCCCATAGGACTCAAGCCCCTGCTCCAGTAAAAGCAGCCTTGCCTGTACTGCTTACTGGAAACAGCTCCTGGTGAACAGTACTGGAAATAGGCTTCACAATAACACAGCATCAGTGATCATGTGCGGTGACAGCTGAGCCTTGAGCAGTGAGTACCTTGGCCCAGCCTCAGCTAATGGGCACCGCCTGCCAGAGATTTTTTTCATTTGGGATGTGCTACATGCTACTTGTTCTCCTAAAGAAAATGGGCAATGCTGATGCAGTACTAAAATGTACTAAATTAAAGTTCCTCTGTGAAATAGGGAAAACTGTTCATTAATTTACACGATTAATTACATTTTAAACCATCATGTATATTTCTTTCTGGCATTTCATACACAACTTTTGAACCTTTAGGTAAACAAGTCCAAAATACACTGAAATACACTGAAATGACTAAGTGTAATAATCCTTCAAGGGATCAAACATATCTCTCTGAAGAGTCAAAGAAATAATACATTTTTATATGTCCTCTTTTGAGCTGATGAAGCAGAATATGGCCTTAATGCCTCAAAATAGACAAAATGTGTAACTTAACTTACATTGCTGCTTAAATATTTACAAAAGCAAGAGTCAGCACTAAATGATGTTCTTCATAATTTACCCTAAACAGCATGTAAAAACAAACACTTGTGATACAGACTCCGGCACTGCTTCACTTTGCATTGCTGTTTATTACTTATTTATAACCAGTTTATACCACATAAAGTGTATTAATTTTTAAGTTACAGTGGCTGAATAACTTTTTACAAGTTGCAGTTTGTATATTGTCCAAATGTTGGAAACAGGTTACACAACTCCATATATTTTATATTTAAACAGCTGTAGGTTTAAAGCCGGTATCTGTCAAATTATCTGTTTAGACTGAAAACACGGTGTGAAAGGCAGGCAACAAAATAGAAACAGAAATGAACAGTCAACTTATATGAAGGAAAAGACATTGCTAATTTTGATTAGGGAACCAGACTGAGATTTAAGAAAATGGTGAGAATGGGTAAACATCAAATATTAACTTTAATTTGAAAGATGGGTATCTCAGCCATTCGAGCCCCTGTTTGAGCCTAATTCTGCCACGAAACTGTAGCAGAGCATTTCGTTTGGCGGACGCTTATCAAGTTCATCTACTGCCACACACTACCTTCTGGAAAATACTACCACTGTTACACTGGTACTTAACCATGAGCCTACACCTCAAGGGAAGAAACTAAAATATAAATTGGGCATGCCATAATCACTTCAGCTAAA
Source organism: Athene cunicularia (assembly GCF_003259725.1). Taxonomy (NCBI): domain Eukaryota; kingdom Metazoa; phylum Chordata; class Aves; order Strigiformes; family Strigidae; genus Athene; species Athene cunicularia. The sequence continues at coordinate 133,106,574 of NW_020799095.1, forward strand.
TGGAAGACATTTATTACTTACTCAGATTCTTTAAAGTATCTGAATAATAAACTTTTAATTCGGTTCACAGTTTATATCATGTTCTTTTAATAAAAAAAGTGCTTTTGTAAATTCACTTATCATTTATGAACATCACTTCCTAACACAATATGATGGTAAATTTTAGTACATCGCCCTACTGGAATTTCTGCTGCTTATATGAAGACTTTTGAAATATCGGCCAAACAAATAATCACTGACAGTTTTGAGAAGTCAAGCTGAAAAATCTTTCTGTTGAGAGTATCTGGACAACAGAGGTAAGAGTTAAAGAAATGCTTAACAGTTTAGCTGAACATAAATCATTTAATTCCTGCTAGTGAAGCTGTAAGAACACTTAACGTTGAAGTACATTCATGTGTCAGAGCTGAAACTTCTGGAAGCACGGTAATAAAGACATTTCAGTATCAGGTGTCCTTACTCGGCATCAGTGAAATCAGGCTGATTCTTTTTTCTTTATTTGTTTTTTTTTAAGATTTTTGCAAAGTTGGTGTTTGCTGCCACAGAATCTGGTAACGGACATGCAATGCTAAGGATTACAATGAGGTATAGAAAGCATGGTCTGTTCATAACGGGTCATTTACAACTATATATGTAAATTAGATGATTCAAGTAATTAAAACAATGTTCATGATAAATTTTGTGCTAAAGACACAGACTATAAACATGAGCATTGCTAACGGTTTAGCTTTGTCAAAACACTTAATTGGTATCAGTAACAGAAACGTCAGATGTTGGTTTCCACCGTGCAAGAACAAAATTTCTCTATTACCACTGTTGAGAAGGGAAAAACCTAATCAAAGTCCGGGTAGTTAGCCGGCTTATCTTCCTCTCATCTCGAAGTGAAAAAACCAAGGACCAGTCAGACAGTCACTGGGGCGAACGGCGCTGACCACGCGGCCAGTACTCCCCGCGACCCGCCAGCCGCGCTAGGCCGGTGCGATGGGGGCCATGCCTCCCTCCTCCGTGACGGCGGAGGGCACCGGGGCGGCCCC
>NW_020799095.1:133112654-133201672 GCF_003259725.1 Athene cunicularia
AGCCGTTCTTCGATCAAAACACCATTTCTTAAGTCAGAAAGTAACTGTTCAACTTTGCTTGGTAAAATGATTAGAGCAAATTATAAGATGGACAAGATTTTATTTTTTTTTTTAAAAAGATAAGCTTTTTCCTTTCACGTTATACGCATATGATTTTTGTGAATTTTTAAATATGTTTCTAAAGAGGGCAAAGAAAGAATATGAGAGATTCTTGATGAGGTATTTTAGCAGTATGTACGTCTCAAATTTAGTTTGTGGGCAATCATTCTAACACAAAGATATAACTGCAGTTAATTTAAATATAGCCTGTAAAGTAAACGATAGGCGAAGCCAGTTTTGCTCTTTGATTTGCATGGATGTGCCTTCAAGGATGTCATCTTCACAGTGAGGCTTTCACCTGTGGATTTTTATTATTTTTCTCTATTCAAATGAAGGACCAAATAGGCCTCCTACTAGATAAATGTACATTCACAATTTTAATTCAAAATCCTACCACTTGTATATTATGTATTCTTAAAAAAAGTCTGCTTAAGCTTTCTTTGCACTGTGTCGTTCAAGTGTGCTTTTAGTACTCCATGTTACAGGTATTCAGTTTGTACCATTTTGCATAGCTTCTGTTGGAAATCTTGAAGTTCATTTCTCCTCTTTGGATGCAGATGAGAAGATTTAATTAAAATAATGCGTTTGAATTGTGAAAAATTACTGTGCTTGAGTAAGGGATGTTCCCCTTTAAAGATATTAGCATAAAGATAGCACATTTGTTTACTATGTTTCAGAATCAGCTGCTAGTATCTCTGCCACAGGTAACAATTGACTTTTCAGGCTTCAAGTTAATAGCCTTGTCTCTTGCTTGTAGGGATCAATATTAGTATTAATTAATCACCATTATCAGCAGTAGGATCTGGTTCTATTTGTTGTTACATCAGCAAAATATCAATATAGAAAGTGGACTCTCTGATCGTCATGGCAACTTCATCTCTTGGGTCAAAGAAAGTTTATCTTATCTGTGCATGGAGAGTGGCAAACTGTTTAGGGATCTAGTTTGAACTCTAAGAACATTGATTTAGTTTTTGTTTGTGAATAGAGGCTGAATTCCAATCACAAGGGATAGGTAAGATTTAAATATTAATGCCCACAGGCTTGTCTGAGAGGGTGTCATTACCATTATTGTCGGATTGTCTTTTTGAGATGACACAATGGTAGAGGAGAATTGTGTAGTCAGGATTATTTACAGTTTAGTAATTTTTGCATTGGACAAATGGGTTTTAAAGTGAAAGTATGGAAATTCTGTATCATTTATGCAGTAATACTACTTCTCCTGTGCAATGGTTAGAATTTTTTCCAGTTAGTTAAAAATAAGTATGGAATTAGTGCAGAAACAGAGAATAAGAATCTGTAGAAGGAATGTATTTTATTATTCATTCTTCCTTAAGAGGTTTTTCAAAAAAGTGTTGAGAAGTCTAGAGAAATAATATCAGTGTTCCATTTACTCCTGAATTAGTGGCAAATAGACATCATGGAAAATCTGAACGCTACAGTCTGGTTACAGTTATTTTTATAAGTTGATAAATTATCTCATGAGCTTGTGATAATAAAATATTGATAATACTGTTTTATCATGTCACAGCTCCCTTTTTCTATATTCTTAAGTGCTTCTTAGAAGTTCTCAGACAATGCACCTGAGACTTCTTAGTATATATAGTCATAGCATGGTGTAATCTTGTTCTGAGAGCTTTAAAGACTTAACGATTACAAGCACAAGTTTTCCTTTGAGAAACAAGTGCACTTTCTTTATCCAGTTGTTTGTAAATGTATATGTGTATTTATTTGTTTGATAGTTTTTTAGGACATGCTGTATTTGAGACATAGATTAAGAGTATCGGTATGCTTGCCTCCTAGACATTGGTTAGATAGTAATTTTTTTTTTTTTTATTCCTAGGGTGTGAAGTAGCATAAAGTCTGTGTGTCTTACTGATGCAGATAAATATTGGGTTAGGAAATCCCAAATGTAATAAGAGCAATTCAGTATATTTGCAATATTGAAGAAGAGTCCTTGTAAAAAAAAAAAAAACAAAAATCCTCAACCAAACAAAACCCAAGCACATGCATAAAGCTTACACTGCAGAAGGAATCACTTCTTGGTATTGACATTTCTCATTGATTATTCAGTTTTATCTAATGCTTTGAAAGGGTAATGCCATCATGAGTTGGTAGCAGATGCAGGCGGTTGTCACAGTAGATTTTTCTTTTTTTAAAAAAGAAAAAGGGATTTAGTTTGATATATACAATCTTCAGATATTTTAACAGCTCCTCTATTTTTTGTGTAATCATAATCATGAAAATAGTTAAAAAAACCTGTATCAAGCAAAAAATGTTCCTGTCTTCCTATTACAGATTTTGAATAAATCTTAGCCTGGTTATTTTCCATCTATCTTCTATTTTTTCATATGTCCCATATTTCATATGTTGAAGAAGAGTGTTATGTAACATTGTCAGCTTCTGTAAATGCTATTTTTTTTTAATATTTTGAAGAATTAGCTAGGATTTTAAAATGTTTAGGAGGTGAGATGGTGTTTTTATTAGTAATCCTCAGAAACCTTTTATTTTTATAGAGTTAATTTGTGCAAGGCTTATTCGCTTATTTGATCTGTATTTATATTCATGCAATTTCTTAACTGAAAGTGTGTAAATAAAGCTAGAGTGTGACCTTTAACCTTCTTATTTTTTGAGTACTACTGTGTCATTTTATAGAACTTCTGTAATCAAGGTTTGTTCAATTGCAGTAGATTTACAGAGTGAATACAATTTGGCAACAATCAAAAATAACAATGCTTTAATAGTTAGTGCGTTACTCAGACATATGTTTATAAACTCTTCTCATACATTACCCTGCACTCACATAGATGAGTTAGAGTGATGTTGCCTTGTTCTTCCAGACAACTAGACATGAAGCTTCAGTCTTTGATTAGCTGATATAACTGTATGTCACTTGCCGTTTTTACTGTACTCGATCTTTTTAGCTTAGATTCAGTGTAACAGAGGACCGTAAAAATCTTCTTGAATTCAGACACTTTTCCATTTTTCCTTTCCAAATAATAAAGTATTAATACCAACTGCAATAAAACACTGCTACATTTTAGTTTTTTACATTTTACTGTGTTAACTATCTGTCTAACCCTTTTTGGAAGGTATGAAAATATTGTATGACAAACTTAAGGAACACACTCTTTAACTTCATTCACAGAAACAGTCCTGTTGATGATAATAGTTAAATTAATGTGCAAATGTTTATAGGATAGGTGCTTAAAAATACACACAACCACAAATGGTATGTAACGGTTTGGTGTATGTAAAAATAGAATGTAGAGTAGAATAGGGACTAGATTTAAATGAAGTGTTTCCATTATGTTCGAAGGAATTCCATGGTTCTGGTTTTGCCCCCCCGTGCCATACATGTTCCTTTTTGTATTATCTATGAGAAGTAAAAGTCTACATATTTTTATGTCAAAAATGACATAGAAAAATATAATTACTTCTTAAACACACTTGGAATCATTATTGAAAAGTGATTTTTAATGAGAACAGAATGAATTGTGTTGTAAAATAAAAAATTCCTCATAGACCCAAATATGGTGAGAGAAGTCTCTTCATGTGTCTATTGTAAAGATTTTCTCTGCTGAAATGGAATAATCTTGAAAATACTTTTTCTGATGATACATGGAGGTGTTCATTTAGGCCAAGAAGAAATTCTGTAGAGGGTGATACTATTTTTACTTCTGTAGTTGCAGCACAAGCCTCAAAGGAAGTGTAGTGTTTTACTCCTGTAACTGGGATCATCATTAGTACCCTGCTATTTAATACTTGATTATATTTCTATTATCAGGTGCGAAGGTTAATGTTTCTAAGATATGAAAAAAAAAATTGCAAAGACATTGTCAGATCTACTTGAAATTATGCATTTATTCTGTAGCTCCTTAGGTTTTGTCTTCACTTTTCACTCTCAAATTCAGGCTTCATATTAGATGGCAATAAAGATTCTTTCTCTGAAAAGTTTGGAGAAGTACACTAAGGTTTTTCATAATACATTTTATGCAGCTTTATGCAAAGAAAATGAACCATCTGTAACATGTATGGAACTTTGACACAGTTGTGAAATGAGCGAAGACAATGGTAAAATTATCAAAGCTGAAGTTGCAGTAGTTTTTTTAAAAAACTGCCCCCACTTCCCCCTACCTTGTAATATTACAGTCTTCAGTTAATAAACATGTATGAAAAGAATTCTGGAAGCAGTAACAGATAATTTTTGAAAGCTTTCAATTACGTAGGTATTTGAGTATTGTATCTGCTAATTATACTTTGTCCATTTCAGAATGGATGTAAACAAAATGCTCTAGTTCTGTAGGATGCGGAAAAGAAAATCTATGTCCATAGAAGTACTGTTGGTTTTGGGTGGTTTTAATGTGTCAGTAATCCATATTCATACAAACAATGTTAGAGTACAATTGAATGGCACTGTGTATGTGGGTAGGATGTAATACTGAGAAACCATTGGCTTGCAAATAACTTCAGTTTTTAAGGAAACGGCCTCATTTTAAAATGAAAATGCATATATATTTCTATTTTTTTTAAAAAACCCAAAATCTTACTTGATAGTTGTTCCAAAAATGCTCATGGTATTTCAGTGAACACTAAAAAACTTAAGAACTGAGAAAAATCTCAAATGTTTGACAGTTTCTCTGGAAAAAAATATTAGCTAGTTACTAAAAATACAAGTGCACTCCTTAACAATGTGCATCTTGGACAAACAGACGCATATTTTGTCATCAAGTTACTTAAGCTTCTGAAGTCAGGGCTACAACTGGGTCAGATGATAAGATGAGCACAACAGAAAAACGGAGAGTGGCTCTGATAAAAACTGATTGATTGATGTCTGGCTTCCCCACCATCACAAGCAGTTGACAGTTAGTTTGGGATCAGATGATTTGGCTTTTGCGATAGAAGATGGGGCCTGGTAGGCAAGTCTGAAGGACAAAAAGGTCGGTTTCTGTATAGTGTCAGGCAGTGCGGGGTTCCCACAAGGTGGGGTATTGGATTATGTTTTTCTTTAGTTACAAGACTTAACTTTTCATGGTCCATTGAAAGACCAAGTAATCGGGTCAGTATGAATACAAAAATAAGGCTGTAAATTGTGAGAGAAGGGAATGAAAACAGAGCAACTATACCCATTGGACAAGTGAATTACAGAAATAGCCATTTTTTGCTATTTAATTTCTGTATTTACTTAAAACATCATAATTTAAAGCATTGCCTGATTTATAAACATGCAGATTTTAAAAAATGGTTTCCACAGTAAATTTGTCACTGTAGCTGCAGTGAGATTTTTATAACGTATGTATTGAGGGACTGTAATGAAACTCTGTGGATAAATTAATTTCAGTTTGTGAAATAGTTATTCTGTGATCCGTTATGTACAGGAAAGCACACTGTACCTCATATACAGAACTATGTGTTTTTCACTTAGATTAAGAGCAATTACCATGGTATACTTAAGTATCATTGAAATAGATTTATGTGAAGGGTATTTTTGTGAACCAGAGATTATTTATCAATCTGTGACTATACTGTGAACAGCTGAGTGTTTATGGGGTTTTCTGTGAGGTTTTTTTTTCAGAGCACATTTACAATTAGCGCGCTGTGTAATAGTCACAGAAGGGGAAAAAAAAAAATGTGTAAATGAAAACCAAGACATAATAGCTTTTAAATGAAAAAGATTTTCAATGCAGCCATGAAAATGTGTACAACTGCCACAGAATTGGAATTTGGACAGCTTGGATTTGAATTTAGATTTTTGGACAGTTTGATACTCTCTAGAAATCCTTTATAATGTATCGCTTTTCTCTGAGTTTTAAGGGTCACATCTCCAAAGGACAGTTGGGTCTCAGCTAATGCTTCTGGCTTAATATCAGTAAGATGAATTCTGCAAGGTGCTGTATTGCTGATAGTATAGCTGGAATGCAGTATGAAAGAACCTGTAGTGTAACCTGGAGTGCTCCCAGTAATAAGTGATCAGTGTAGGTGAACTGGTGGTCATTTGAACAGTGATTAGTTATACTTCAAGAAAGATTGTTTTCCTACTGCCTGATCTCTGGAGACCTGTTTAATTTAAGAAATAATAACAAAAAAAAGGTCTTAGTCAAGAAATACAGTTTTATTCTGGCTATTTTGTAAGCCTCCTGAGTGTATGTTAAAAACATGTTTTAAAACACATAAATCAAGGCTTGGAGAAGTATTTATGAATGCAGATTTAAGGCAAGACTGTGGACGTGTTTAAGAGCTTCTTCCTTTTTTATTAAGATCATGGTGCATCCCTTTAGCATCAGAGTTTCGTTGGATTTTCATACATTGTTATGGTGAGCTCTCACATCATTGCTACAGGTGGTCTGAAATAAACTGTAAAAGCCCGTTTATAAATTGCAGATAAATAGCGTTCAGATTTTCAGGTGTGTTTTTTTGACAAACATGGTACATCACAGAATAAGTTCTTTACTGAATGTCTTGTACCGAAGTTTTTCCAAATGTAATTTTATGCTTAATAAAAATGAAGATAGCTTTATTAGACTTTTCCTCAAAGTATGATACTTGTGTCTGACCAGGAACGGTAGCCTGCTTTATTACCTGTTTAGGAGTTTTACACCTATAGAGTATACAGCTGAGACCCCTTTAATTATACAAAGAAGAAAATTGTGTTGGTGAATCAAAAAGGGGAAAAAAACCCTCATGTAGCCCAAATAATAAAGATCAGTAATTCTTATAAATGGACAGTAACCATCAGCTACTTAGACCAGCTAGACTGTGTAATTTAATGATTAGTCCTGCAGTTTAGGAAATCTCATTTAAGAGGTTGTGTGCTTTGGGGATGTTATGACTGGTCTGATTAGTCTGACATTTGTTTTGATGTTCTTTGACTGTTGGTTCAGAAGTTTTCACTTCCATGAAAGAAGGTGAAATTCGTGTATGGAATTCTTATACCACCAAGTTCTTGCTAAATTTGTTTTTCAGCATCCTTTGTCAGTCGAACCATTGCTTTCAAAGGTATGGCCTTTGCATTATAAGACAAAGGAGAAAAAAATTTTCGAGTTTTAGTCTTGCTGTGTTTAAATTGTTTCAAGTCATGAGAGTCATTTCTGGTATGGTACGCATTACACCATGCAGTACCTGTGTAAGAGAAGAATCACACCTAGTTTGCACAGATGCACTCATCTTTGAAACTAAAAACCCACTTTTGCATTCATGGAAAAACCTTCTGAGAATACACATTCATGTGATGTCATCAGGAAAATAATTACAGTTTTGGCTTGTATTTTATGTTTAAATTGGTACAGTTTTATGTTAATCTAGCACCACATTCTTGCAGAATGCTATTTACTGGAATGTAGAGTTGTGCAGTGATTTTATTTGCAGGAATGTTAAAAACCATAAAAATGGTGATGATTAATCACATTTATTATTAAAATATTGATTTGATATAAGAAAAACATTTAAAATGCTTCAAAATCAGTTTGCTAGTCTTTATCCATTTCTTAGTGGACAGATGTTCCTGTTACTAAAAGTACCAAGATGCAGATGGTATTATTTGGCATCTTTTTAAAGGCTTCGCTATTATTATCTGTGGTGAACCAAAACCTAAACTAATACATGATTCTTTAATATCAGATCATATCTGCAAGAAATTATCTGAATAACCATCTTTATAACAGGTCACATCAGAAAGAAAAAATCTCTACAATTAGTCACAAATTAAATAGGAAGTTTTGCGTGTCTGCATGTATGAAAGTGTTTTGCCTACTAATCTGAACTTGAGAACTATTTCTAACAATATCTCTTTTAAAAATCCATTAAAATTATACTTACATATATACACTCATGTTTATTTAAATAATATATGTGAGAATTAGTATGAATTGAGGCTTGTAATGATGTATAGCAGCAATTTAATATACGCTTATTTTATTTGAAGAAAAAATGCTACAGGTAAAGATATTATTCATAAGCAAATAGCTTGAAATCGTGAAGTAATTATTTTTGAATTCTTCAAGTAATCTTGTATGCTGTGTCTTAAACAGAACCCTTGAAACACACAAATTCTGGAAATATTACCTCCATTTCAATAACAGAAAATGAAAGCTTTTAGGTTTCCTACTATGGTCCATACTTTTTGATGCATAGATTTTTTTGTTTTGTTTTGTTTTTTTTTGCATTAGATCATGATGCCCGATATTAAGATTCTCAACACCTACAACTTCTGCTGAAATCAGTTTATAATATGCCCTGACTGGTGCTATCAGGAGTAGCATCCAGATTTTCATGCTCATTTCTGTCATTAAGCTATACTGTTATCCTCCTTTTACTGGAAATTTCCACGTGTGTTTAATATAAATGTGTTATATACCTTGGACTTTAATGCGTGTTAAAATAGCCAAGTATAGCTCTTAGAATATTTTCTTTTCTGCCTTCCAAAAGACCTGCAGAAATACTTAATTTCAGATTAAAATCTTACTTTATGGCAAGATCATATATAGGGGAGCTACAATGAAACCTCTGAACTTGAAGAGTATGCTGTGCCAGTTTTATTAAGCTGCTGCTAATGGTGTGGAGTTTTGTCTTGGAAATAGGCTCTGTGTCTTAGATTTTAATGTTACACTGTTACAGGCACAATCATACACAGTTTCTCTCTCCTAGGTTGTTATCCCAAGTTTTGCAGTTTTGAACTGCTTTGCCAAAACCTCCTCTTTCATACATATCAGATGTTCTACATTGAGTGATTTTAAGATGCCAGTCATTTTTATACAGACTATTATGCCCAGACAAATCGTTCTTAAAAAAACCCAACAAACAACAAAGACCAGTGCCAAGTCTGGTGAGCATTTTTTTCTGCCTTAAGGATGATGCAACTTCAATGTATGCCTAATTGCTTTATATAGCTCTGATTTATAATATACCAGAATGTATAACAGTATATTTCAAAGAAAGTATGTCTATTATGGAAAACTGTATGTATAAAAATCATGAATCATTTTGCTAATAGAAGTGATTAAAAAACCCCAAGATTATAAAGAAAGGATTTTGAATTTCTGTAAATGACCTTTATAAGGAATGAACAGAGAGATGAAATAAAAATGACAGGGGTAAAAAGTTTTGCATGGAAGTGAGTGAGGTTTTCAAGTTTTTAAAAAATAGAAGATTCAGTGCAAATACATTTTATTTATGGGAACTGAGCTATCACACAACTCTTTATTTAGTTCTTATTGAATTATTCCTAGAACAATATTTTTCACATATGTGGTCATTTGCTTTTCTTTCACTGTTTTTAAATTTTTCACAAAAAGTCCTGGGTTTTGTGCTATAGCTTTTACATTATAAGCTGTTCTCATGAAGATGTTGAATATTTGCCGTTGTATCCTTGCTTATTTATATTATATTTCAGTTTTTGTGAAGGATAACTTGAATGCTGTTAAACATGAGAAAAGGCTCAAAAAATTGATGGGAATTTGATCTCTTCTTAGAAGGGAAGTATTAAGAAGAAGGAAGCACTGTTTGTTCATTCAAGGGCAGAGAGAAGGAAATAACTGAACCCAGGGAATTTAAGGCTTTGCAATACCTTTTTTTCCCCTTCCTTTTCTTTCTTCTTTTGGGGGAGAAGAGCATAGAATTTGTTTTTATTATATACAGGAACACTGAAACTCTGTAAGTCATAATTATTGATAGCTTTGATAGATTTTACATTCAAATATATTTTGATACTTGAATTATGTGATTGCAGTTGTATGTGAAGTGTTAAGTGTTGTTGGCACCTCTGATATCTGTATTTTGGTGATTAAGTATTAGGCATCTTGTTAGAGGAACTTCAGGGAAGTCTGTGTTAAATGCTCTGCATTTCGTATGAAATAGTATGAAGTATGAAATTACTTATCAGGCAGGTACTGGTAGAACCTGGAATAAAACCCAGGGCCTTTGAGACCTGTTCTGCCTGATGCAGTACAGTTTTTGGAGTACTTTTAACCTTGCTCATCTCTACAGTAAAGTTTGCTAGTTGTAGAAATACCTCTTAATAAAAAAAGAAGATGGAATCTGTTGCCTTGATCAAATCATTCTAATAAAGGAAAGTGAGGCTCAAGAAGAGATTGCCAGATCTTTGACATTAACATTCTCAATAAATATATATGAGAAATAAATAGATCTCAAATATACATAACTGATCTGCCTGTACAGCTAAAGGGACTCCAAAATAGTTTGCTGAGTTAACAAAAATTATGTAAAAGTAGCGCCACATGGCCCTTCCTCAATTCACTATATGGAGTAATTAGGCTAAACCTTATACACACTTGTTGCACTTGGCACATGGGAAGAAGTTAGTGATTATTGTTTGGGCAAATGGTGTAAATCTGGGAATGGTAAATTTGGGAAAACATACTGCTTCTCAGTCATCCCACTTGACCTCCGAAGCACTTTTAAAAATTGCCAATAAATAGAAATGAACTGAAAAAGTTGCTCTCAGTATTCTGCTGGCTGTGACTGAGGGATTGGAAATATAACTATTATTATGTATTTATATGTATTACCTAAGAGGAAATACTTTCCTAAGAATTGAATACCAGTGCTTTATTGCCTCTTCTTCATTAATATAAGTGTTAAGAACTAAATTTGTTTTATTATATGCAAATTAGTTATTATTTTTGTTTTTTGAAGAATATTTCTAGAGTGAAAAACAATCCCCCTACAGTGCATTAGTGGTGTCAGCCATATTTCAAGTGTGGTTTGGTTTGTGTTGTTTTGTAAAAAATGCATCATCAGATACAGTACTGCTGTCCCTTAACAGCTGAGAAATTACAAATTTTGATTCACAATTTCTATAAGCAGTTTCAGAATACTTTTCTAAATGAGTAACTAAAATTTTTCAGAAAGGTTGCTGAAGTTGTGCCATATTGGAATCAATGGCAAATTTTCAAGAAATCGAGGACTGTCCTTCATGGTTGTGTTATATCTGGCATTCTACATTTGTTTTGTGCAACCAGTCATTGGAGAATGTATAACAAGAGCAAATAAGCTTAGTGACAAGAGCTGTTTTGTCCACCCTGTTTATGACTTTTAAGGCATTGGGGTTGTGCCCTTTTTACTTGACAATGCTCTGTGAAAAAGATGTGAAGTATGACTAAAGCAAAAACAAACTCACAAAATTTATTTTTCTCCCTTGTTGATTTTACTTTTTACTAGAGATCAAGGTCTTATCACTGCTGTAAATGAATACGAGGGCTTCATGGGGAACTCCTGGAGTGTGATACTGTAAAAGATTGATTCAAATCAGTTTAATAGGGATTTCTTAGCACTAAAGGGTCACCGAGGTAGATAAATTAATGGTGGCTAGGGTTTTTTTTTGTGTGTATTAGCACTGGTTTTATTTCCAGTGCTTAATAACTGATGTAAAGAGAAAATAGTAACTTAGAGATTTAGAAAGCTCTTAAACTGCATCAGTCAGCCAAAACATACTTCAACAAAAGAACAAAAATCAAATATGACAGTACTGGCATTTTTAAGATAACAGAAAAGGAGAAAAACAATGAGCAAAAAATCTTTCAGGACTGACTTGCATGTCTCAGGCGAAAATTATATAATTAAAATACAGTTAGACAGAAGCAGGTCATAGGTTTCATTGATATCAAAGTGAATTTTTCAAGTACAATTTAATATTAAACGTTAATTTAATAATTTAATGGAGATCAGTGAAAGGTCAAACTGGAACGCAAAGGGTTAAAATGCTGAACAGTGACCTGAACAGGGAGTTGTTGTGTCTCTGAATCCCAGACATACTTTATTAGGACAATCCAGCTGGTTTTCTATTTCTATCTCCTCATTATCAACACGCTTATGGTATGGCCTCTTCCCCCTCACTTCCAATGCCAAGAATTTGGCAGGGACACCATGTGAGGAGGTCAGAGACTGATTGAGAGGAAAAACGAAGTTCAGACCGAAGCAGAGAGGCAGAAAGAGGGAGTCCGAGAAGAGCTAAGGTTTGTTGTTTACTGTATGGAGAATACCAACAGAGCGCTTTTTTTTTTTTTTTTTTTTTTTTTTTTTTTTTTTTTTTTTTGGGTGAGTGGTAATTATAGCTCTATGTGAAATGAAACTACTGACACGAGGCTTGATGATCTTACTGAAAATGGTGTAAAACAAGAACAGTTAAGCTTAAGGAATTGCATATATAAAATCAGTAAAAAATGAATAAAAATGAATCTTCAATATCTTCAAGATGTTTGGCATCTGTATATTTTAAGAGGAAAAAAAATCTGAAATTATAGTATTTTTCTTTGAAAAAGCAAAGGCTTATAAATAGAAGCAGCATACTGTTAAATTACTTTATGTGTTAGATCTAGCTTTCTCTGGCTGAAAGAAAAAAAAACAACCTCCAGCAAATGTTCAAAGGAAGGAAGTGGGAGGAAAAAAGTCCTCACACATTTCCATAGTTTCCATTTCAAAATACATCTATCATTGCCTTATGACACATACTTTACATCAACAGGTACATCAATTTAGTATTAATATTGATGAAACCAACTGTACGATAGTATTGATTAAACAGAAAATAAAATCGACATTTTGTGTGTCCAAAACCATGCATAAAAGCAGGTGGGGAAAATACAAAAAGATTTTCTGTAGAAGATCGATTTCTGTTGGCAACAGACCTATTTGTATTTCTTCATGACAATATGCAGTGCTTTCCTTCAGTCTGATATGGATTATCTCAAAACTGATCTATGGTTAATACTGTGCTAAAAAATATTTTTTGTTTCCATCCTTTTTCTGGCACTTCCTTTTACATAACAGAAAAGTCTCTGAATGGAAAAGTGAGTTAATTTCTTATGGGTGTGGGGAGATACTGATTTTGTAGTTCTTACATTCTTATAATTCCTGTGGAAACAGATAGAGGTTATATGTCTACAAGGAGTGGTAGGATTTATTCTCAAATTCACAGAAGTCTTGTCAGGTATTTGCTGTCCAGTTTTTACACACAATTAATATATATTCATTACAAATAAGATGTCTGTAGTGGTCTTTGCCTTTAAGCTGTTGTGATTAAGGTTGATGTTTGACCTTGTGTTACAGTTCCAAACTCTAGGAACAAGTGATCTCAGCCTCTGTGTTCAAACCCCGATTTCTTCCTGTGGCACGTGCCGTGCAATTTAGGGAGTTTGCGAACCTTAATATATGGGCTGTGTGTTAAAAGGAGAATGCAACCTTCCTATGAGGCCTTGATCCTTAGAAGTTCTACATTTCTTGTTAAATTACAAGGGGAATATTTTCCTGACTAGCATACTGTCATGAATTTCCTGCAAGTGCTAGTGGTGGTGGTGTTTTGATTGCTCGGGAAAACTTAACATTTAAAGGAAGCAGAAAAGCACAATTTAGAAACAGGGCGGGGGAGGGGGGTGTTGCGGGGGGAGTTGAAGGAATGAGAGAGAGAGCAAGAGACACTTATTTTGCTGAAAGGATGAAGGAAAAGAAAGAAAATTCCTCTCACTGGTAAATTCAGGTACGTCCTTAATTGAACAACATGAGCACACAAGCAGGGTGCAGATAATAGACAAAGGAAAAAGAAAGGATTCACTCTGGGCTGGGATTAGAACCTGGGGCTTTCCAAATGTGAAGAATAATTTATACTTAACTTACTCTCCTGAAGGAAGGGAGAACATTTTAGTTGAGTTACACTAGTAAAGCTAATATTTCTGTGTTCATCTGTAATGTTAAAAGTACTATTTATGCTTTTATTTTTATACTATTCACAATAAACTCATGATACTTCTGCCCCCTCATAACAGACACCTAACAATGAAGCAGCTTCAATTAAGAAGCAGAACATCAGCCTCTGGCATCTTATTCTGTTGTTCCATCTTTTTTGCTAGGGAGAATTCATTTGTTTCTTAATTAAGAAAAACACCAATAGCATGAAAAATCTGCTTATGGTACCTGAATGGTAATTAGGTGAAAGGTAAAAAAGAAACACACACATACATTCCAGTAGCAGCCAAAATGAACTTGAGCTGATAAAAATGAACTAAACTACCCTTGCATAAATCGAGGCTGAGAGAAGTGTACAGTCATTATGGCTAAGACAATATGCAAACTATCTTCAAAGAAATCAAATTGCTAGAGTGTTTTCATTTGCATGTATTAACTATTAACATAATGAGGAGAAGTGACATTGGACCCGGATTGTGTGTCTGTTCGGATTGATAACTCTACCGCATCTGCAAACAGGCGCCCAAAAATCAGACTAGTAGTCAGATCAGTGTTGAACTCTGAAGTGCATATGGGTTTTTGTTGGGGTTTTTTGTTTGTTTGTTTTTTATGTGAGTATTGTGTTTTTTTTTTTTTAAATGTCTGGAACCCAGAACAACATGCTGGGATGTTGAATGCAAGCTATCCTTTTATTTTTATTCTTTCCAAAGGTGATCCTTCTGCTACAAGCACTTACTTCATACTTTCAAGGTACAGATACCAATTTTGAACTTTTTTTCATCATGTATATTCCCACTTATATAGAAGGATGACTGTTATTGTATGTTAATTTGGAGTTATTGAATGTTTGTGTAATTACTCAGGGATACTTTTTTGTCTTTCAAGACTCTCCTCATATATCAAAATGTCCTACTTAAACTGTCAATCACCGTGTTCATGAACAGAGAGAAAGCTCAGTAGAACTCAGACTTCTGAGAAGTCAGTTGCATGCTATTTTATGTGATTACTTAGGACAATAGCAAGCAATGTTTGTGATAGCAGTTGTTATCTGCTTAAATATTGGGAGTACATTTAAATTGCTATATGACAGATACTATATAAGAACCTAGTTTAGTATAGGAAGTCTTATTTTAGAAGAAAAAATAGAAATAATTAAAAAACCTGAAGATCTTTTTCCAGATTATTCATATGAGACAAAAGCATATGAACTAAATGCAATTTTTGTCATGGTTCTCTTTGCCTAAAATCTTTCCAAAAGGAAGTTATTTCTTGATATTACAGATCAAAATTACTTAATGAATGTAATTTTGGAAGAAAATTAAATGAAATGGGAAGCAGGCATATGCAGTCCTTAAAGAATCAGAATTTATGATGTTTGCATACTCTAGGAAAAATATTTTATAATTGTTACATTGTGTTTATATACACACACACACAGAGTGTTTTTGTGTGAGTTGTATCCTTTGCTATTCTTGTATTTGAGACTCTGACAAAACTGAGTACTTTTACATTTCGAGAAAGAGCACATACAAATTTCATCTGTGAATGTAAATCCTTCTTCCAAGAGGGGAAGGTTTCCCTCATGGTTCTTTGCTGTATGTATCTGTTTCTTCACATAGCCCATCAGTCATAGTTGAGTCTGAGAGGTGAATCATGTGAAAACTTGAATATTTGAAAAGAATATTCTTAAGGCAGCCTGGATGTGTGGTTAAAAGTATGGGGAATATCTGTGTAAATAGTAGTTTATGTAGCAAAAAGCTACCTCATGTTAAGAGAATTGTGAATATGCACATGTTTAAACTTGATAGCATAAACAATATTTTGTTAGGGAAGCAGACCTTTGTCTATAATGAAGATATTATGATAATACAAACTTCTTGAAATTAATAATCGCTCTGGAAGCATGTATAATCCAAATTACTTTTTTTTTTTCTTAATTTTCTTTTTAATGTTCTCAAATGCTCAGTAATTTCCCTATGCGTTACATGTATGTATTTGGAAACTGACACTCAGGAACTCTGATCACAATTTTTTATTTTGTGTTGCTAAATTTTTATTTTTACTTTGTAACTAAGTTATATGATCTGTGTAGGAACATTGAAAACAAATATTTTCTCTTTGGCAATTTGTGGAAGTTAGAGTAGGATCCCCCACAGTCCATATGGAGGATATACTAGTTCTGATTCTGTTTCATCCTCAAGTCTGAGAATTAGCATATAGTTTGCCATACTGCAACCTGTTACGCCTTTTGTCTACAGTGTAGGAGTGGATGTGAAAATGCCTGTAAGAATTTATTGGGTACAAATCTCCTGTAAGGGCATATTAGAGTTCTATAGAAAGAAAGACATTGTGAAGGATAATCTGAATTTCAGATTATGTCTACCCATCCAGTTGAAATTTTTGTTTAATGCTATCTTAAAATTAATTTTTACAGAGACAATCCTGCTATTGTGGATCATGTTAAAATAAACAAGCCAAAACCATATGTAGAAATAAAATAATTATATTCTATTTAATTTATAATAATTACTTGATATCAATACGTTTTTATTCTCTGAAGTGGTCACTTGAGGGCTTTTGTTTTCTTCTGTAACAAAGAAGATAACTTTCCAAAGAAACCAATAGTTTGAACTATGTTGTTACATTGTGTTGGACACCTAGTAATGATGTAAATATCAGGATGTAGCCAGTAATTAGATGCCGCAGGTGACATGACTTCAGTTTTGAAATAGAAGTGAAATCTTAAGTATCATAATGTATATCTTTTCTCTGTATCCCCCTCATGAATAAGTCAGAGGAAAAATGTCACGCCTATATGTTTTAAATGTACTTCCACTTTATGTTGTTCAAAAAAAATTGAACAAGAGCCAGATATTTCAGCGAAATAGAATTTACCAATTTTTTGCATATGTAAAACTGGAATGTATTTAATAATTTAATTACATTAAAATTTTTCTCAAATATTCAAATTCTCATTTGCATGAAGCCACAAAGGGAAGCATCTTCTCATGAGCTCCCTTAGGATAAGGAGTGAGTAACTGTTCATCCTTGTGTATCATCAGTTTTATCCCCCATTTTTCAAATGCAGAAATTAGACATGTCAGAAGCAGTGTGCGTGTATGTGTATGTGCACTGAAGTCCATTAATATTAGGAGGATTCCAGACAGGCTACTCTGAAGAAACTAAGCAAAGTTTTAGGTTCTTATATTTCTTACTGAATTTTGAGAATGGCTGGAGGGGGGAGATATTTTCCTCTTCTTGCACTGCAATAGAACATTGAATAACTTTGTTAGCACTGATATCTTAATCATATGAGGGGATACCAAGTTGCAACAGACATGCCCTAATTTGTAGGTTTTGTTTTCTTTCAGAAGCAGAATTTTATGTGAAATTATTTATCAATGCATTTTTATATATGAGACAGTGATTTCGATTATCTGGCTTTAATGAAAAGAGGCATTTAAGGCTTGCACATTTCTTAGTGCTATGCTACTCTCTTAGGCAGGATTAATATACCAAAAATACTGTCTGCATCATCAAATCCAAATTGGAAAGTTCTTGGTTTTAGTCCCTACCTTTTGTTTATCAAAACTACTGTACTTGTAGATTTTACTGAAAAATTACATGCTTCATATTTTGGAAGCTCTGTGTTGTTTCTGCTCGTGATTTATATGTTTTTGATGTCTGAATAAGAGCAACTGTGGAAAACATTTAAAATCTGCCTTTTTAAAATCTGCTGCTTCCTGCAGTGATCAAAGGCCTCAATCATTTCTTTCACTAAAATGGGAGCAGCGGATAGAACTCTGTGGCAAAGTCTGTTGTACCTTGTAAGACAGAGCTTGGTGCTTGCTTATGGAATCTGTGATATGTTCAAGAATGGTCACCTGTTCATGTCTGCTGATAGTCTTCCACAGTAAGTGATATAGCTCTGTGCTATTCAGGAAATAGTGTAATAGCATAAAGAATTCCAGTTTCAGTTTACTGAAAGTAAAAAAATATTTTTATGATTTTGTAAGCCTGTTAATGTTCCTAAAATAGCATTGTAATTCAAGTAATGTATGAGAATGATAATAGCTGTAGTAATAGTAATAGAATTATTCATATTTTTATAGATGAATTGATATGCATAGTAAAGACTCCCCTGTGAAAAGGGAAGAAATAGCCATAAATTTGTAATCTTCAGTGAGAAGAAAGGGCCAATACTAGGTGTAATAGATCTGTGGAATTTACCTTCTCCTTACTCCTGCATTGAATAAGGGTTCCTGAAAACAGTATGTTTATTTGGCTTTGCTGTGTGATTTGCTGTTGGCCCTGTAAGTAATAGCAAAAGAAAGAGTAAATTAATTTTCCTAAGTGGATATGATTGGCTTATAGACAAATGATGCTACAGTCTAAAGTTTTAATTTTGTTTCAAATATTTTAAATGTTTTATTTTAATTTTCAGTGAAGCAGAATGATGGAATGCTCCTTAGGAAAAGTTTAAATATAGATGGTAAAATGTGTCTGGCTGAATCCTGTGTTAATGGGACACATTCAGCTACTCAGGCACCATTTATATACAAGTTTGCTGTGCTACTTTTGACCATTGGTGGTACATATACTGGGAATCTTCTCAATACGTCACCTCTTCCCTCAGGTTTGAATGATTTCTCAGATAATTTTTTTTCATTCCTAAATCTCCTTATTGGCCAAGATTAGCTGTAGCTTGGTGGCAGGCATGTTGGTCTTATTGAGGTGCGTGTTTTGTTTGCTTGTGTTTTGTGGGTTTTGATTTGTTGTTATTGTTGTTACTTTTTGTTTTAACATCTCTTAAGAAAGGGTATTTCCTCTTAGGTCCTAAAAGGCCTCTCTGTGAAACTTTTGAGGACCTCTGTCCCTTTAATGTTCATTATCGGTCTCCTGTCTTCTTTTCATGGTTGATGTCAGGAAAAAAGTAATGCCTAGCTATCTTGCCAAAGGAATATGCAGAACACTAGTGCAGAAACCAACCGGATATTTATAAATTAAAACATAAAAAAAAGATTGATTGTTGTAGTCACAAAGTTCAGCTTCTGCTTCCCCCTATCAGCACTTTCAGTGCACTGCACTGGATGTGTCGTTTTGGGTATCACATTGAAAAAGGAGGAAAAAAAAATGAAATGTTGGAGTGGAAATGTCAGAAGGGCATATTAAGTTGAGGTGATCTTCTCGGGATTTTTTTTTAGGAGAGTAATGATCTTAAATGATTTGTAGGCTCAGCTTCAGTACTGTATTGTGCATATCTTCCACTAGATACTGTAACCTATGGAGAAGTCTATTGGCATAGCCCATAGACTGTATTGATGAGGTTGCTAAGGCATACCCTGGTAGCATATGTGTTTTTCTCAAGGTCTTGGAGGCAGTAAAGAGCCTCAATAGCTACACCATGGCAAAAATGAACTCTCCTAGTATTCTAATTTCACTAATGTATTAAATTTGTTACTTGCATAAATCTTTTATTGGTTTTGATTTCCACTGTTCTTTAGAGAACATGAAAAAAACTACTACTAGTCTATTTTGCTGTATCTTAGATTTTGAAATTTAACCTCAAAGAACAAGTGATCAATGGTTTTTCATCTTCTTGTACCAGATGACTACTGCAGTGTTTACAATGCACAATGGTTGTGAAGACATTAGCTGTGTTCTTGTGGCTGACACCAGCTGCTGATCATGTGGGATGTTCTTCTAGTAGAATCTACAGATAAGATTGAAAATCACGGCTTTTAAAAATGTACTGGATACCAAAGATAATAAATTAAAATATAATTAAGATCATATTAAAATTGTGCTTTTAATTTTTTCTTATAATTATTTTAGGGTAATATTTACAACTCTATACTAAAGTAAGAGAAATGAGTAATTTTCCCCAAATCCAGTGATGACATTGCATGTTTATAAATTCCTTTCAAACATTAATCCTTTGAAGCACACATATGAGTCTGAATTTGGCTGAGAGCCACAAGGCATGTATCATACATTCTGGAGATAAAAAGAGGAGGGGAAATATTGTGAGTGGTTCATAAGCAGTAGGTCCCCAGTGATATCACCATTTCCTTAAAAAATGGCTCAGCTGCATGTGCAGCTGGTTCTGAGAAAAAACAAATGATACCCTGAGCAGTCTCTTCCAGCATCTCTCCCACATCTGGGGATTCAAGCCCACCCATCAGCCTTGTGCCAGCAAACTGTGCAACTGTGCTACTGTCTCAGCTCTAACATGCAAGTAGTACTTCTTGCCACCTAAACCAAATGTGCCCAAGCACACTTCTTAAGCCACTCCTGTTCAGCTGTAGACATGCTTTTCAAGCCTAATGCTCTGAAAGCATTACACTTTTCATATCAGAGTTTTAAGATTCTATTTTCTTAAGAATTCTTTAAGAATCTATTTTCTTATTTTCTTCTGCCACAGAGAAGAGTGTAAATTCAGTTTTGGAGACAGTAAAGCTTGTAAAAGTGGGATGATCACACTAGAAATACCAAATGTTACAGTAATTTTTGTAGAAATGTGAAATTCACCTCTATTTATTTTTGGCTTTGTTTATGGTTATAGGATCAAATTACTTTTTCCTGGAGTAGATGAGCACATGTGCAAGGAGAAGGCTGAAATCTAATCCATCCAAATGAAATCGTTCCATCTCAAGGAAGATTTAATAAGAGACAGTAACAGGTTTTTGGGTTGAAGTTGCAGTTCCAAGTGGAATGATGTCACATTTAAGGGGTTTATCAACTTGAATATTAATGATCTACTATAACAGTATATCAAATATTGTCACAATAATTTATACATTTATAAATAACTAAAAGAAATATTATGTAAACTGTCAGTTTGTAGTTGATACAATAAAACTGCTTGAAATTGCTTCAAATATGTAAAATGTTTTTGCTAGTGAATTGGCTCCCAGCAGTAAGAATGATCTAGCGAGCAGGCTAGGTAGCAGACTACCAGTTAGAACTGGTCGGTTACCCATGCCATGTGCTAATCAGTGGTTAACCGATAAGCTTTATAATGAAAGGCAAAGAGAAATTACTTTAGGATATTTGTTACAATAAGGTAGCTAATATTTCTTCTGATTTTTGGAGGAGGGAATGTGATTAAGATATACTAAATGAAAATCCATACAAAACTAGTCAAATTGTTAAAATATTCAAATATGCCTTACTGTAACAAGAAAGCACTGTAATGTACTGAAATCAGCAATAGAACAGCTGTGTTTTAAAGGACAGTACTTTGAATGTCACTTGACAATTTGCTTTCAATTAGAAGTAATTTACAGGAAGATGCCCACAAGCTAATCTTTACAGGATAATTAAGTTCCATTTTCTTTACTTTTAATTAAAAAGCAGAAAAGATTTAGCTGATCCATAAAAAATGTTCTGTTTAAACATTCATCAGACTTCACACTCTTTTTTTTTTGTTATTTGTTGTAGCAGATGTTATCAAAACTGCAGTCTGCTCTGTTTTAAATCCAGTATATTTGGGAAGTGAAACACGAGTTGCAATAGGCGTGTACAGCTGAGGTATGATCATTTAGCTTCTCTGTATTTGAATAGCTCTAAAATGATATCCATACTCTGGGCTTTAATCTTGCTTCTTCCATTTCTTGCCGTTGTGAAAGAAAGCAAAGCAGATGAACAGCTCTGTGGATGTTAATAGTATTTTCCTCTAGCTTTTCTTGTTATAATGCCATTAGAACCTTAAGTCTGAATGTAAAGATGAAACCAAGTGTCTTTGCCATTAAATTTGCATGTTAGCAAAGTTATCTGTATGCCTTTAGAATTGATGAAAAGGAGATAAAATAAATTCTTTTGCCGTATGAATTTCTAAACACTCAAATACCTATACTGGAATGAGTTAGTGGTAAGTTTTTAAGAGGGGAACGTGTATATGTTTCTCCCAGATACTTCCTCATTATCTTTGCAGATTTTAAGAAGTGAAGGGAGATTTAGCTCTAGATTAAAAGGACAAATTTGAAAAGCAGATTCATACAATGAAAAAAAATTACACAATGAGGACTTGTTTAAATTGATGGCAGACTGTACTGTGAAAAATTCTGCATATAAAACTGAAGGTCTAATACTTTTCTGAAGTGTGAGATCTAATTATTTTTTTAGTTTATACTGGCATAGGCCCAGCTACTTCAGTGAACATGTGAGACTTATATAACAGGGCCATGATGTTAACAAAAATACCTGGATACTTGTATTAAGTCTGGAGTATACTTTTTGAATGTTTAACTCCGAACTAACCAAGTGGGTGATTATTTTCCATAATGCATTTTGAACTGTGAATGAAAACATAGAATGTTTTGTGTGGAAAGGGACCTCCAGAGATCATTTAGTTCAACCTCCTACTCAAACCAGAACCCATTTAGATAAGGTTCCCAGTCAACTTTTAAAATATCTTCAAGGATGGAGATTCCACAATCTCTTCTAGCAACCAGTTCTACTGTTTGACTACCATCACTGTCTACTCTTTTTTGCTAATATTTAATCAAAATTTCCTTTGCTGTGTCTTGTTTCCACTGCCTCTTATCCTATCCTTGCACACCTCCAAGAAGAGTATGGCTTTGTCTCCTCTGTACCCTCCCATTAAGCATTTGAAGACAGCAGGAAGAACTCTTCTTAAAACTGGACATCCAGCTCTCTTGACTTTCCCTTGCTGTAGCCCCTTGGTGGTCTTGTGGTCCTCTGCTGGACTCACTCCAAAACACTCTGTCTTGTACTGGAGAGCCCTAGACTGGACATAGTACTTAAGATGTGGTCTCACTATTACTGAATAGAGGGGAATAATCACCTCAGACTGCTGTCTAGACTCTTGCTTTTGTCCAAGGATGTGGTTGGCCCTTGCTGCTGCAAGAGCACACTGATGATTGATGCTCACCTTGTTCAGCAGGAATGCCTGGTCCTTTATAGCAAAGCTCTTTTTCAGTTCATTGGTCCCCAGCCTGTACTGGTGCATGAGTGTAATCTATCCCAAACGCAGAAATTAGGATTTGTCTTTATTGAACTTGATGTTTCTGACAACCCACCTCTCCAGGTCTCCTCTGAGTAGCATCCTTGCCCTCCAGTCTCAGCAGCTCCTACCAATTTGATACCATTTCAAAGTTGATCAAACCGTTAATAATGAAAACATTAAGCATACTGACCCATAAGGGATAACTTTAAGAGATGGACTCCACTTGGGTTTGATAGAAGCCCTTTAAGCCTGGTGATCTAGCCAGTTTTAACTTTGTAAGACCACAAATGCAACCCATATGTTATGAGGTAATACTCTTAAAACACAGGTTTTGAAAATAAAGGGTTTTTTTTTTGGTTTTTTTTTTTACATAAATGAATACTAGGATTACAGTATCTAAATACACTGAATTATTCTGAGTTTCAATTATTTAATTAAAAGTTTCTAGGCATCTCAACTTCTAGATTTGCTTTTAAGTTAGCAGATAGATCAACAAGGGCTTTCTAAGTACTTATGGATTTAAACATAGTGCATTTCTAAATAGACCTTGGTGTGATTAAAAATACAGTTTTTGATGAAGTCAAGAGCAGTTAATATTGTCTGTAAAGAACATAGAACCTACTTCCCAGAAATCATCCTCAAATTGAGCTTTTTGAGAATTTAACATTCTGTCTTGCTTGGAGCAACTCTCTTAACTTTTTAAGCTGTGCTAGTGCAGAACTCCCTGTTTGTATGCAGATGTATTTTTATGAAACATTTAATATAAGCTATCCAAACAACTTCAGCTATCTTTTTTCCTTCAGTTTTAACAGCTTTTTACAATTACAACATAATTTCCCTCTATAAAATTCTTGGTAGCATCATTAAGAGTCAGAATGAAGTGAGAAGGTAATTTGTTGTTGTAATTTGGATATCTGTGGGTTTTTTATAAATGACTAAGCATGTTTCCTTCCATCAAAAGGCATATGGAAAAATGAGAATAGTCTTATGAGTCACATTTAAAAAAGGTTAGAGGAAATGCATTTGAATGTGCGCATGTTCACTTCATATGCATTTAAATACATGATTTATGGTCACTCAGTGTAAGTCTTTAGCTATCTAATTGTTTAGGATTCAAGATTAGCTAATTATTGAGGTTCCTCTATGGGAAGGGAAATAAATAATTTTAGAGGGTCATTCATTCTTTCAGTTTTGCACCCTGCTTCAAGGGTTGCTTTAAATCGTGTTACTGAGAAAGACAGTGATGACCTCTTTCTTTTGGCTGTCAGTTCTTACGGCTGTTCACATATGGCACAAATGTTTGTGTGTCCATAGAGTGAACTGGAGAAGGAACTGTTCCAAGTGAAAAACCAGCTTCTCCCCCCATCCCCTGTGGTTCAATTTTAATTCAAATCAGTTTCTTTATCTAGTTCACCTGATGGCCACACAAATACTTGTGCTAATCCAACAAGGAAGGCAACATGACTGTAAGAGCAAGCAGAAGGGTAGGGCAGCCTCTTTTGGGAATGCAGCCTGCTGGTGTTGGCATAAGGAGATAATAACACTACACTGCTAGACAGCTGTTTTAGGATGGAATCACTCTGATACTCAAAAACTATGTTCTGCTTTGTTTTAAGTAGTAGGTAGTGATATGTAATTAGTGTAGTGGATATATTGGTTGCTCATTGCTTATACGAATATTGCAAAAGGCAGAATACTGTCCGACTTGAATGATAGTTTTATATGAGATACAGCTGCAACATTTTTTACCTTATATGCCTTAGAGACTCTTTTCTTATGTATACGCTTATGTAAGTAAACTTCCTGTGGACACTTCTCTTAAAGATACTCTGATTTTTTTTCCTCATGAGTAAAGAATACAGGCTTGAACTCAGATTAGTGTAAGAAATTATATTTAAATATTTTCTTTAGAAAGTTAGATATAGATAGAACCAAACTGTTAAGTCTTTGTGATACTAGCTGACTTTGATTGGAAAAACTAAGTACAATACCGTTGCTTTACATTGTCTAGAAAACTTGGTTATATTAGTTTATAGTAATGTATTCATGCTACATTTGATTACTATTTGGTAACTGGATAATATCAGTGAAGCTTAACACTATAGGGGATTCAGTCACAGTCTCGAGATGGGAGTCTTGATTAATAATTTGAGATGTTTTCTGATCCTTTAATACTGTGAATATAATTTGGGTTGAAGTGTTCCCAGTCACTTCATTAGTGAAGTTCATATATTTTGCTTTGATGGATAGGGAAAACACGATAACTTGAAAACTATAAACAAAATTGTAAAACATTTTCCTGGTTTGAATCCAGGAAGATGAAGATAGTCTATTTTTAAATTTTTAATTTTCACTAAAAGATGTTAAAATTTCATTGATGTGCAATGAAAAGGCATTTCAAGATGACATTTTAGCGTTACGACTATAGCACAGTTGCCTGAATTTCTTTGCAGGCAACTTTCCCATTAAAAAAAAAAATAAAAATTGCTTAGCTTCAGGTAATCTTGTAAATCCAAAAATACCATCAAATCAAGAAACAAAATATTATTTAAATTCTTCTCTCACATAAATGACAACTCAACTCCCCTTAAGTACAATTTTTTACATTTCTACTGCTTTTCCTCACACTACCAATTTTAGATCAGAAGTTTTAGGTTTGTGATGATGTATCTGCCTCTCCTGTGTTTCATTATGAGGGCCACATGTGTTCTCATGTAATTAAAATAACTCCTTCAGAAAGACATGATGAGAAAAAATAATGAAATTATTACTCATATAATCTTTTCATTCTTTTGTTAAATATACTATTTACAGTAATTTATGATAAAAATTGTCTGGAAGCATGACTTGCCTGCTCTAGGGAGGAGGGAGGAAAGGGTGCAAATGGAGTTCAGACAAGCAGGAACTATCTTGGCCAATAAGTAGAACAATTTAATAAATGATTTATAGCGAGAAGGAGTAAGATGCATAACAAATACTTATGGAATTTTTGTACTCAAATTATGAACAGAAAGCCAAGGTGTAGTCAGGGGAAAGTGTCTCAAAAGAAATGTTGTATATGTTTTTATATTAGGTATAATATAATAACTAATATTATTTAGTAGTTAATATTTTAAGCCCGTGTGTCAGAGAGTGTTACAGTATCCTAAAAATAATATTTCACAAAACTAAATACAGTTAATCTCAAGCATTTTGAAATGTGCAGATTTGATGTGTAGTAGACATTTACTGAGTCT
Source organism: Athene cunicularia (assembly GCF_003259725.1). Classification (NCBI taxonomy): domain Eukaryota; kingdom Metazoa; phylum Chordata; class Aves; order Strigiformes; family Strigidae; genus Athene; species Athene cunicularia. The sequence goes on from NW_020799095.1 coordinate 133,138,653, forward strand.
GTGAGAATCCAGAAGGCAAGGAGGGACTGGAAAGATTTTATAGTAATAGTTATCTCTTTTGTGTAATATTCAGCCATTACACCTTAGAATTGATTTGCTCTACAAATTTTTATGAATGCAGAAAAGTAGTCAGAAAAATTTTGTACATGTATGAAGAATGGGGAAATAACATGAGAAAAGGGGAGAAAAGAAGCTCTCTGGGAAAGTGAAGTACTTGGTGTGTAGCTTAGGGAAATGCAGCGTCATGTAATGGAAAGAGGACAATTGGGGAAGTTGCAGTTTGTTTCACCTGGTTTACAAACTGTTGCTATTGATACTCAAATTTCATTATTCAGTTGCAAATAATTTATTTATTATTGTAGTTACTGCAATATTTATATCCAGGGGAAGGAAGACATGATCTCATGGATACCTGGATGTGCTGTGGCCACTTCCTCAAATCTCTTATAATGGATTAAGCATATATAACTTACTGAATGAGCGTCAATCCAATACCTGCTACTGAAGAGCTGTCTTGTACAACAAAAGTACTTAAGCATTTTGGGAAAGTGGGTCATCTTACCTAGTGCTAATCATTTAAAAGGTAATCAGCTGGCTAGCTGTCTAAGCCTTCCTTGGCAGTCATGGTGGTGAGCACTTCCTGGGAACTGACTTCTGCCATGATAATGTAGATGACCAAGAAAAGATGGGATGATCTAAAATAAAGTGGATTAGATTAGACATCTGATTTATAGGTGCTTAAAATTAGGTAATATGAATCATTCTTTTACATGACAGTTGAACATATATTTTAGGTTTTAGAAGGAACAGAAAGAAGGATAAGTAAGTGCTGGTTGCATGTAACACTTCCTATAATTTTTAAAAATCATAGCTTGCTAACCTTACTCTCCTTTACAGTACTTAGCAGAAATCAAACACCAAATCATATCAGAACACAGAGCAAATTCTTACAGTCATAGAAATTCGCTTGCTTCAACAAATGATAGATTGCATAATGCCCCTAAAAAAGAAATTAAGCTGCACTCAACTTTTTAATCCCTAATACTACACAATAAACATTTCTTAAGAAAATATTCATAGGTTTGATGGTTGGTTTATATGTCTTTTTCTAACCTCGTCATACTTACATTTTTGTAATTACTTATTTTCAAATTTCATCAGGATAAGACAAACATTCCTGTTTAAAAAAACCTATTTAGAATCCACAATTTTTAAAATTTTGATAAAAAGATGCATGGAATATTTTATGAAAATTAACAAAATATTGCAGGAGCAAAAATTTAAATTCTTAAATATTTTTACCTTATGACATATACCTTTTTGAGTTTATACCTGTAATATTTAGACATAAATAAGAAAAAGTATTACTATACAAAAGTGGTATAATCTCTTTAATGAGTATTTAAGAATATTTTGTAAAAACGGTAATTATTTTAATACTCTAAAATATTTTTGCTTCATTGACATTGTAGTGCAGTGTTCATTTATTTATTTTAGTAGAGTAAGGCATGTTGTTGCTCCATAGATATCAAAAGGGTTATGAAAGCTCTTCTAGACCTGTGAGAGTTAAACATGTTTGAAGCACATTAACATGACATATGTAAACATAATGCATACATATATATATATACACATTCTAAAGAGGAGTTATACTGTGGGCTGAATATCTAATTTCAAAGCAGCAGTGCTCTTGATCTTTTGAGTATGAATGCAAACAGGAATTTATTTTATTTCTGTAGCATCTTTCATTACTGTCAGAAACCTTGAGGCACTGTATAAGACAATAAAATAAAATGTGATAAAATAAATATAAAATATAAAACAAAGTTCTCAGGATTTTAAAATGGGAAATAAGTTCAAAGGATCAGAAATATTCAGAATGTGTAATTCAAGAAAAAAGTTGATGTTTTTAAAAGTGAAATTAAACAGATTTTAGGAAAGAGAAGTCTCAGTACTTCAGTGCATTCCCTTCAGCAGCCTTCCTATGCAGTTTCAAAATTTGTAAATTTGTACTGAGAGGTACATAAATGATAATGTCTGTCAGAATTTGACTCCCACTTTTACTCAAGTGCATGTACCTGAAGGCTTTAAAATTCATCGGGAGGGGATATCTAAAGTCACTGTTACTTTTAGGGTTACCCTTTAATGAACACAAGGTTGACATAAAACGATTGTAGTGAACGGAGTTATATCCGGTTGGTGGCCAGTCACGAGTGGTGTCCCCCAGGGCTGGGTGTTGGGGCCACTCCTGTTTAACATCTTTACTGATGATCTAGACGAGGGGATCGAGTGCACCCTCAGTCAGTTTGCAGGTGACACCCAGTTGGGTGGGAGTGTTGATCTGCTCGAGGGTAGGGAGGCTCTGCAGAGAGACCTGGACAGGCTGGAGCCATGGGCTGAGCCCAACTGGAGGAGTTTCACTGAGGCCAAATGCCGGGGGCTGCCCTTGGGCCACAACAACCCCCAGCAGCGCTACAGGCTTGGGGAGGAGTGGCTGGAGAGCTGCCAGTCAGAGAGGGACCTGGGGGGTTGATTGACAGCCGGCTGAACAGGAGCCAGCAGTGTGCCCAGGGGGCCAAGAAGGCCAATGGCATCCTGGCTTGTGTCAGCAATAGCGTGGCCAGCAGGGACAGGGAAGGGATCTGACCCCTGGACTCGGCACTGGTGAGGCCGCCCCTCGATTCCTGTGTTCAGTTTTGGGCCCCTCACTACAAAAAGGACATTGAATGACTCGAGCGTGTCCAGAGAAGGGCAACGGAGCTGGTGCAGGGTCTGGAGCACAGGTCGTACGGGGAGCGGCTGAGGGAACTGGGGGTGTTTAGTCTGGAGAAGAGGAGGCTGAGGGGAGACCTCATCGCCCTCTACAGCTACCTGAGAGGACTGGGGATGAGTCTCTAATGCAGTAACAATTGATAGGACAAGAGGGAATGGCCTCCAGGGAAGGTTTAGACTAGGTGTCAGGAAGTATTTCTTTCCAGAACGGGTTGTTAGGCATTGAAATGGGCTGCCCAGGGAGATGGTGGAGTCCCCATCCCTGGAGGTGTTTAAGAGTCGCGCTGACATAGCGCTGAGGGATCTGGTGTAGTTGGGAACTGTCAGTGTTAGGTTAAATGTTTGGACTGGATGATCCTCAAGGTCCTTTCCAACCTAATTGATTGATTCTGTGATGACATTAGCCACAAAGTGCAGCTGGGGATGGGATGAGACTGGACTCAAAACCAAAATGACCCAAGATGCACAGGTCTTTTGGATAATAGTTATTTGAAAGTGAAATTAAGAGCATTCATCTCTAGTTCCAGATCAAAACTGTAGGATAGGCACTAAATAAGAACATATCTCTTCATAGGGTGATCTCTACCTAAAAACACTTCTAGAAGCCTTCACCTGTCGCCTTTTCAAAGGCATGAAGAGATCTTTTTCAATCCACATAGCATAGTGTCCTTAAAGATGAAGGAAAAATAATAAAAAATGGCAAATGGTTAAAATTTAGAACGCTTTTGGTATTATAATCTAGAGGTAGTAGCAGTTCTTTTATTACCAGTGTTACAAGATGCCCTCTTGATTCATTAAGTATGTTAGATTTGGAGAAAAGCTTAAGCAAACACGTAAAATGAACACGGAAAGTCTTCTTCCTGTCCTCACTCTCCTCCAGGAAGTCTGAATCCAACATCTTTGTGTCTATGAGGGAAGAATACCTTGTTTTGTTTTGTTTTTTTGTTACAGATAGCCTAGTCTAGGCTCAAACAATCTCTAAGGTGCTGTGGTCTATTAGCAAAGATAGGTCATATTTGACATTAATAGTTACTGTTGTGTGACAGCATTAGGCTGTCATGAAGCTACATAGGCCTGTTTATTGAAATGTAAATTGACGAAAATAGATGAAATTTTTTTACAGAAGCATTTACATTGCTTAGGTCCAAATGATTACTCTGATTTTTCCTTTATAGATCTCTCTCTTTTTTAATTTTCCCTTGTAGGGGAGAATTATGCAATTTCTGCAACTTCACAGCCATTAACACAGTGATAGAGTATGTAGTATGTAGTACAGAATGCCTAGTATGTAGTATACAGTGTGCCACTTATCACATAAGAATTTACAGGCTGCATTTGCTTAGATAGGCACACAGATTTTTAATTAGGTAATTGGTGAATAGGAAAACAGGGCTATATATTTTCTTTGGTGTCTACTTGTTACACAACAGCTGTTATGCTTAAAACACAGAAAGCCCTTACTCCTGAAAGGTATAGTCCCACAGACCTTTCTCCCACGAAAGTATGCAACTACTAGATGATAGAAATGCCTCTGTACTAAATCCTCTGTCCTACTTTCTAGGACGGTCTGGAAGCTAAGAGGTGTTGGTTATAAATTTAAGAGATGACTCATCTTGTTTCCCTCTTAGTCTGGGCTTAGTTCTCTTTCCAATCTATGATTTCATAATTGACCAAAATGGAAATGGTCTTTGTTTGTCTTGTGTTTGTGTCTATATCCACCATATTTTTCCGAGAGTTGTTATAATTGATTCACACGAGGTATACTCAGGTCAGGCTCTTCAGCTGGAGAAATATTTGGCTGGAGCATTGTAATTCATTTTAGACATAAAATAAACAATTCAGCTGTTCAGTCATGCCAATGTGGAGGCAGTCCTGAAAATGAGAAAAAGTAAAAATTTAGGGAATAAACTTTTTTGTTAATGTAGCTTTCAAGAGCCCCAAAAACTAGGCAAAGTGTTGATGGTCGTAATAATAAGTGTAAGAGCCTGAATGCTGTGCAAGTGCCATATTTGGCCCTAATTTCCCTTCTGGATCTGGGCCACCTGTCCTTGAAGTAGACTTTGTACTTCGGTGCATTGACAGATCCCTTTAAAAACCACTCCCTAACATTCCTACATCTCATCAGTTGTGTGTAAATGGTTTAAAGGCCAGGGATTTAGCTTTGGTCTTGAAGTCCAGTAGCATCAACTGGCTTGTGACCACACTGCTTAGGGATTACAAGTTTTTTTCTTAATGAGGTCTAGACGGAGTGATCGAAACAGAATCAGGAAGTGAGATTTCAGTTCAACGATGTGAATGACCATAGATCCAGTCTTCTTGGATCACTTCTGCCTACCTTACGTTTACTAGAATAGTTGTAGATTCGGTTTAGGTTCCATTTTCACTGATAGCTGAAGATTTAAGATGATTCTAAAAAGTAAATACATACCTACTAACCAGATGATGAACATACTTGCTTTTCTTCAGGCATCAGTCATGCTTGACTATAGAAGTTTCACGAGATCATCTTTGCTGCTTCTCATCTTTATTTTGCCCCTTTCTTTAAAATATTTGGACCTTAGCCAAAGATGTGACTTGAAGTGTGGGAATCCTGTCAGTCTGCAGGTTAGTGCATATTCTGTGCTAATGGAAAAGGTGCATCTTTTACGAAAGAAGAATTGGGATCACCATCAAGTACAGTTCTAATCTGAGCCAGTATGCCTTTTATTAGGGTAGGCAAGTAGTAACTCCAGTGGTCTGGTCAGAGGCCTTAGTAAATCGTGTCTAACTTCTCTTTCAGGTGTCATTCTGATACAGAATTTTTCACACTCTAGTATACAGTTAGGAAGATCTGCTGCTTTAGAGAAACCATGTTTTATTCTCAGTAACACATTCTGGTATATTTTGTAATAGTTATATTTAGGAAGCTCTAGGATGAAGGGTGCTGTGAATATGAACTATCTGTGGAAAAGTTCCTTCATCTTTGAGGCAGAGGAGCAGAAACAAAGTTTGGGCTTGAAGTTGTATATAGATTGCTTACTAGATGAGAAAGTACTGCTGATAGTCTTTGTGGAAGAATACTTTTGGTGACAAGAATCTCTTGAGTATTTGGTATATTCATCAACCATCAACATCAGTACATTCTCTTTTACAGCCAGGTTAAACTAGGTGATCTGAAGGAAACAGATTAGTTAATTTCTTGTATTAAAGGTATATGTATTCCATAGTATTTACAGTTGAAAATAAAACATACATTACAGTAATTTAGATTTTTATTTTAATATCAAAACAAGATGTAGAGAAAATATTGCTTTACAGTCTCCTCACATTTGAAACTTGAAATGTGAATATTTTCTCCTGGTTTTAGCATCACATCTGAATTTTTACCTTCGTGTAGAACATGTGTAATCTGTAAATTTTCAGACAAAAGTTCAATAACCCTTGTGCCTAGAAAATGGAAATCGCAGTTAAGTAAATTGTAATGCACAACTGGCTTTGGATAGGGAGAATTAACTCTACTAAGTGGTATTTTTATTGGCAAAGTCTAGAAAATGCTAGGTTTTGGTATAGTGATGTTTTATTAATGAGATGTTTTTCTGCTATATTATGAGACTTGCAATGGGTGACAAGCTTACATTATGATGCCTGCTAAAATTTTTAGACAGTCAAGTCTTTTTCACTGTTTGTGCATCTAGTCAAGTCCAACATTGGGGCATATTGTTTATATGTTTACTTTAAAAAAAAAAAAAAGAACTGATTTTCCTTAATGCATTACCATATGTTTTGGTACCTGGTGATAAAATAATTTTTTGTCCTGCAGAGGACAGAATAATTGTTAAATATCAGGTCAAGTGAATATGATTACTAAAATTATTCATAGATAGTGAAAATTAGTAAAATGAACCAGAATCGTAAACTGGACAATTTTTTTTGCCTGTTTGTATCTAGTGAACTACTGAAGTCAGTTACTGTCAGTTACTGATGAGTGTGATAGCAGTATCTGATCAAAGTGATATTACTTGTACTCTCAATTAATTGAACTCTTGATTAACTACATCTCAAGAAATAAAGGCTAGATTCAAATTCACTCCTGAGATGGCTGTGGTTTGCTTCTAGTCTTAAATGGCCAGGTATTTGTAATTAGCAGATGCTTTGCATTTATCATGTGTTGTATTAAGATTTTATTATACTTACCTTTCTACAGAAAATTAAAACTTTGATCACTTTTTTCCTTAAAGCAAAGCTTCATGAAAAGGCCCAAAGGTTTGAATTAGGAGCAGTTACAGCTTCTGTTTCTGGCTTAATTGTAACTTAGTTGATTAGGACAGTAATTTGTCCTTTGTGACAGGCAGTACATTTCCATAGGTTGATGTTGCAGGGCTTACCTATCAAACACAAATGACCTAGAGGGCTCGTACCTGAATGCTTCCTCTGACAGCATTTGTAGACAGGCTTTATTGTCGATTAGGACTCTTCACTTTCAGAGCATAACAAGCAGCTGTGGGCCTATTTGTGAAGCTGAGTAGAGACAAGGGACAAGCATTTGTAGTCTGTGGCAGTGACTCCTGTACTTTCATGAACAGAGGCCAAAATGCAGTTTATATTCTGGTCTTGAAAGCTGTGTCCAGTTCTCATGGTGTTTTCTCAGTTTCTGACTTTTGTGAATGAATTGAAATTTCCTCTAGGATGTTCGAAGACTGTTCTGTCGGAAGAGATAATGAAGAGCTTTAAAATTAATGGTGAGACAGTGAATCTGACAAACTTGCTTTTATACTTTGCTGAAAAGAATGATAAAATGATTGTGTCCGCAAATTGAGTAGACTCTGATGAAAAAAATTTTGAATAGGTGAAGCTTGCCAATTCCAGGACTGCTGAACAGTCAGAAATATGTGATGCATTATTATGTGATCTTGTTATTGGTTTGATTATTATTATTATTATTGATAAGTTTCTTGATGACCAACTTAGTTTATTCTTACTCTCATATAAAACCAAAACTGTCTAAGAACATTTGAAATAATTGAAAATATTTCATCTGCTTCAGTCAATGTTAGGTTTAGTTGTAATGAGTATTTAAAGTCAGTTATGTGATTCAGCACACATTTCAAAACTTCAGGAAATACCACTCAACCATTCATACACTCTACCTACTGTTTTTCAGCTTGGTGAATGAATGTATATTTGGAAAGTGCCATTTTTCTTACTTCGTTGTAATTTATAGCTTTTAGTGTGCCCTGTTTCTATTACATAATATTTTCTAGATCAGAGTGGAAAGTAATAATGGGTCTTTGCATTTCTATAGTATGTTATCCAGTGTCACAGTACTTAAAAGCATTAATTGATCAAAGCTTGCTATGTGGCTGTGGGATTGGTAAGGACTCCATTTCTGCAGTGAAATCATCACTTAGTAGAAGAGTTGTTTACAGAGAGGTTGCAAGCACAGATACCACTCCAGATGTGTTCCTTCTGTGAAGCCTTCTCCCTTTCAATATATTCGTGCCTGCCAAGTTTCTTATAGATTGGCACCTCGTTCTTTTTCTTTTTATCTTTTTAAAAATTAATTTTCAGCATTTACAGTGTGGTATAAGTATTATCAGTAAACAGTTCCTTTTGAGAACTGGAGCACTGTAGATGCCAAGTACAGGTGTCAGAGTCTTAAAACTGTAGGTATCTGCCTTAGCAGGTTACTCTGACTATCTGTGTTAAATATTTTAGCACCCCTCCTCCCTCCAGGGAGACCTGTGTTCCTTCAGAGGGTGATTCATCACTAATCTCTCACACTGAGGTTGGAGAAAGATGGGGTACCTGGTGAGTACCACAAAAACACTTCTGAGATCCACGGAGGTGTCATGAGGCTTGAGTCAGGTGCCACATGCTATGTCCTTCTTTCCTTGGAGGACCAGGCTGAATTCTCTTCTGAGATTAGTGATTTAGCTGAATGTATCTTCCCTCAGTCAACTGACTGCTTTAATCAGGAGATGAGAACAGTTTTTGCTGGATGTTTTTGGGTCCCTTTACACTTCCAATCTTGGTTAAAATTTGGTCACTCAAGAAGCCAGAATCATTTTACTTTTGATAACATAGACCATTTGGTACATTCTTGAAATGCAGATCAGTGGAACTGAGGCATTGTTTTACATTAGTAGACTTTCTGCTATTCTACAGAGGCAACTGTGTTATATTGGGTTTTACACTTCATGCTTTGTTTATCTGCTTTCAGTAAATGATTTCCCTGGGCAATATCTTATCCTTACATCATATTTCTAGTATCTCAGTAGCATATGTTGTACCCACTGGAGCACACTCAATAGTAATGTCTTCATGATGCTTTCTAATGTTTTTGTCATCAAATTGTACATCCATCTTGTGCTTAAAGATAAACAGATAGAATTTCTGTAATCCAAAGAGCACAGACACAGCTCTTGTTCTGTGTGAGAGTAGCTCTAAGAACACTGGCTTTCTATGTCTCTCAAGACCTTATTATTAAATCCTATGAGCTTTGGATCAATCTTACTTATTAACTGCACCAAGAATTCAGCTTTGACTCTGTAAGGTCATGTAGGACTGATAAGTAAGTTACAGCTGATTTTTCAAAACTGCAGCAAGCTGTATTCCTCTGTCCAGGTGTAGTGAGCTTATTGTAAAAAACACTTACTGTTTAAAGGAAGGTAAACTATGACCTAAGTATTTCAACAAACAAATAATTCCATGTTTTAGAAATCCAGGCTAGGTGTCCTGGCACCTGAAGTCCTGCCCTAAACCATACTGCAATAAACAGTAAGTGAAAGATCTTGGAGGATTTGCTGCTGATGTCAGTGTGAACTTATTTCTTGTTGTTTGATTTTCTTTAAACTTCTCTAGTTCTAGAAAAATATTAAGTGACTGAAAGCAGAAATAGGGTCCTCCAGTATTCCTTTGTAAACAACTTTGTCTCTTACTCTTATTACAGATTAAGAACTAATACAGAGTATATTTAACTAGAATTAAGTGGAATTCTTGGAAAATTATATATGTAACGTTCTCATGTGATGAAACAAGCATAAATGATTGAATCACTGCAGCTGCACAGCATCATGTAGTAACACAAATACAGAAAAATTTTCTTTAGAAGTGAAACCCTAGTGTCACTGGTTACTTCTGCAATTACATGTTAAATTCCCAGAAGTGAGCCTTGAAGGATAGAAGCTTGACTCAAAGCATAGATTCAAATTTAGATGAATGTCTGTACCGTGTATCCAGGCTTCAGTCTTGAGTTACAAGCTGCAGCTGTGTGGCTGAAGAGGTAACAGAACATGTGTTAGGTAGTTATGTATTGACCAACACTGTTCCATAGGTACATTTTTTGTATGCCTTTTTCCAAGATGTGAACAACGTGCTGTGCTTTAAGGTATAGCATCTAGTTGAAGATTGATATTGTAGCAAATAAAACAAGGCAAAGTCAGATCAAACAGTGGTAATGGGATGCCAATATATGCAAAAAGTATAAATATGGGGTCATAAATAGGAACAATAAAAAAGCCAGTTTTGTGTAGGTAAGCAGTGACTACGAATGTATCGTGGAAGTGAATTATAACATCTAGTCTCAGGACCTGAGGAAGTTCTGACTTTCATGCCTGTGAGTATCTTTTGATGATTATTTCATTGCTCCTGTAGGTGACGAGTTAAAGATTAGATTTTTCTGTGGAAACCCCAGACAGGGAAGTCTGATTATAAGAGGAGATTGTCAGAATTGCACTTTTTATTATTTGGGAGTTAGGACACATGCATAGTTGAACAGGAATTTGAACAGAAATTTGATACTGGTTAGATCTTTTGAGTTTATTTTAAAAATTGTGCTTGATGTTATTAATTACAGTAAGAAAGCACATAGGAATGAAATGCATGGGTCTTTGTGATCAAGTTTATGGATGTATTTGATGGTTTAGGCATTATTATTCTGATCTTAAAAAACACCACCACCCCACCCCCCCTCAAAACTACAAATAATGGTATACTGAAAGTCAAATTTCCTTGGAATCAGGAGACAGAAGACCTTTAATTTGCAGTCCTCTTCTTTCTTGACTGAATTCATCTTCTGCTCAGTTTGGATTGTCATTCCCTGGCACGTTGGCTGTAAATATACATATTTGAAGAGATCAAGTGAATATACTTCAACAGAATAAATATGGATGTTTTGCATTTGTTCATAGGAGGCTGTCGTCTTCAGCAACAGCTGTAGTATGGCTGAATGAAGTTGAGACTACTAGAAGGTACTGGCTGATATTAGAGACTTCCCCATTTAGATTCTTAAATAGCTCATGGGGTAAATAGAGGATATATGTACTAAGGTCAATAATTCAAAACAATGGTTTCTTCAGCAAAAGGTGACATACTGGATATTTCAGGAGTGGTGCAACTCTTACGCAGAGCTGTGGAAGTGCCTGATGTCCCTTCAAAATGCATATAAGCCAGGTGGCAGTGTCATAGTTTGTCCTTAGCTGCCATAACTTCCTTGGCTTCTTGTTCTTGATGACCAATGAAATCATACTGGATATAAGACTCTTCAGTACACAATTCTAACACATTTGTTTGCATGAGGAGGTCGTATGATTTAGAGGTCAGAAGAAGGCTTAATAAAGTAAATGGTAGTTTATAAATTATGGTAAATTATAGTCTTTACTGTCTTGGACAGACAAGAAATAAATACGCTTCTATTGTTTTCAGGTAGGGACCTTTTTTATATAAAAGATTAATTTTCAAGTAAAATTTTTAGTCTCATTGGCCTAATTTTTATTGGCTAGATGTCATAATTCTGTAAAGTTTTTGCCCTGTGAAATCTCAAACTAAGGTCACTTTTAATTAGATCTGTCATCATATAGTGTGTGCACAGCACCAAAGATAAGCACTTGCAGTGGTGCAGAGCAGAAGAGCCAGAAAAGGATGGGGCTAGACATTTGGCTAAAAATACATTTGCTCATTTCCCTTGGGAAAAATACTATGTATCACAGTGCCTACATGCTGCTCATAAGTTGAATCACATAAGGTTCATTTTATCCACCTCTGAAGATTAAAGAGCTTGAATAATTCCTGGAGGGTGTAGTTGGTTGTTTTTTCTGTTGTTATTTTGTTGGGGTTTTTTTTAACCCTGTGGTCCCAAAGAATCCAGATATGACAGAACAGTAAGCAATTACACTTAATGGCTAAAACCCACACTTCCTCTGTTGACAGTGAAGAATATGCCCGTTTTCACCTTTGAGATGAATTAGAGGTGTTAGTACTATGATTTGTACTTCATGGTTTATTTCCATATTTCCAGAGCTTTCTAAATGATTCCCAATTCACAAGGAGGATTTATGAGTCTGAAAATGTATAAACCTTCTGGATAGTACTTAAGATCAGTTTAGGCTCTTCTCTTGAGTAATGCTAACTATTACCATGAAGTAATAAAACAACCCACAGATGTCAGTATGACATAAAGCAATATTGGTTTATGGCATTGTGAATATTTTACATTTTATTAACTCTTTTAAAAATAAGAATGATCCACTAGAGAATCAGTACAAAATGGGAAAAAAAAAAAAAAAGCAAGGGAAATGAGGGAAAAAAAATTTGAAAATCTTCTGCCAATGAAGAGAAGCGCCACCTGCATCCCACAAGGCATTATCATATATTTCTCAATGACTATTCAACAGGTATTTATTTACCTCAGAGACCAGACATACCAACCTGTTTCCCTTTGCTGTGGCACAGGGACTATCCTCATCATACACATATTTGTCATTGTTAAACTGAGTAGAAATGACAGTGTAGGTATGCACTGGTTTACCTTTGGACTTCTTGTCTGATTCTGGTGGCTGTCAACCTCAGTCAGCAAGGATTGGTTCTTATTGACCATCTTCAGAAAAAAACCTTGACACTCAAGAAGCTTATATATGCTTACATATTGAAAAAGTAACCAGCTGAATGTATTTTATTCCCGTTTATACTCCCATTACTTGTATCTTAAACCTATCTTTTATTATATGAAGTTGATGAAGTTCATGTATTCTTTACAAGAATACAATTTTAGTCTTGAGTTACCAGGTTAATTAGAAGTTACATTGAGGAGCCTGCAGTTTTCATTTAAAAGGACATTTAGACTGACAGCAGATCTCCACATTGATGATTCTGAGGCCAGTATGGACTGTTGATCACAGTTTGAATATACCAGAGTACAATTTGAGTTTCCATGCTTTTTTAATATCCCTGTTTAACACTAACCAGATCAAGACGTGTAAAATGTTCTCTTCCAGACTTTTTCAAAGAGAATGAATCGATCAGATAAACACTAGATATTTTTATTGTTCCATACCTGTAATTGCATTTGAAAAAAAAAATCTTCTAGACTTGGTGTAGAAATTATTTAGAATGCTGGTGTTAAGCACTATCAAATAGTAAACCTCTTACAAAATTATTTTTGTGTTAAAGTGTGTTGAAAACCATCAAACCTTTGTGAAAAGTTTTCCTCCTTTTCATTCCTCCCCTTGCATCCCCAGGAGTTAGTCTTTTGTAAAGATTTTAAAGAAAACTCAGTTTTTAAAAGCATAGAAGTAGTTTTCTTTAGGTTAAATCCCATGCAAGAACATAGTAGTACTTAGCTATACAATTTTCCAAGATATTTAAAAACCAGAATGATTTCCTTTTTGCCATTTAGTTCAAAGAAGATATTTCTAAGGATTTCTCATGTTGCAATTTCCACTCTATAGCTTTGTTTCAGTCAGATAATAGGGCTTAATTTTAAAATGCTAGTCCCCGATTCATTTTTCTCAAAATATATCTGAAGTTAACCTTTTTTTGTTCTACTAGTATTACTCATTTCCTCTCACCTTTCATGTAACTAGTTTGATAAAGTTATTCATAAAAACCTGTTGGTGTTACAAATGTCTTTGTCCATCAAGAATAAGATACATATGATTTTGAAGAGGATAATTATCAAAGGTTTGGCTCTTTTGTATTAGTAGAGTATGCCAGTAGAAGTGAGAGCAAAGAAGTAACTAACAGTAACAATGTTAGAAGACAAATTTGCTAAAGAATAACAGATTAATTTATTTTTCATTAAATTAATAAAAATAATTAATGGATCTACCAACACAGCACAACTTAGTTCTATACAGTACCAGCCGCCTTCCAAAGTGGTTTTGATTTCCCATGTACTTGGTTCTAACAGAGGATATTTTCTTGGTACTACAGTCTCTTGTATATGTGTGGTCATAAATCAGCTGTACTGGTCTAGACCAAAGTGCCTTCTTCCTGGAAGTGGCTAGCAGTGATAGGCTCTTCTGTCTTATCCTGTTCTTGGCTCTAAGGCTTAAACCAAATGTGGCATCTTTATGTTTGTATCTTACTGTTGGAAGGCTGTGCCCGACAAAGTGTGAGATTTGAAAAGTATTTGGTTCTAGGCACAACGGCTTACAAAATGTCATGATGAATGTCTGAAAAATGTGTGAGGAAGAGAGCACCATGAGAGTCTGGTGACAGGGAAGAAAGCATGTTTATTTTTTTTGAAGACTGATCCAAATTTCTGTTCACAACCTTTCTTCCTAACCCTGTTGCTTTCTTTTCTAAGTTAAAAAAACCCAAACAGATTCCTTCATCTGGTATTACCTGTTTTGGTGAAGGCACAAATATGCTGGTTTGTCTTGTGTACTACTCCCTGAAATTTGGTATTGCTTGCCAGAGAAAACTGGAAGGACATCTGAAGACATGAACTGGCAACAGAGTAGCCCTTAAGGATATTTCAAGCCTGGATATTGATGATGAGAAAAAAAGTCCTATTAGGAGTGTTTCTTTTGCTGGGACATCAAGAAAACTCTCAAAAGGGTACATAAAAAGAAAAACAATCCAACTGCCTTGTGCTAAATGAATAGCAATTAAATGTTGCTAGTGACATGATAATAATGGTTTCTCCAGTAGTATTAGCATAATAGTCTAATATTATTAATAGTCATGATATATAAATTCACTGTAAAATATTTAAAATTAGAGTATATTGAAGTGCTTGATGGCAGTTGAGTAGCAGAGGAGAGGAGGAGGAGGAGGAAAGTAAAACATAAGAGAAGCTTACTAACCAGTAAAAATGAACATCAGATTCTGACTGCCATTCCATGGTCTAGTTTTCTTACCTTATAAATCTCTAAATATTTTCAAGTTCTTCAGCACAAACTGCGAGGATAAACCACAGTTTCTCTGCTTCTTAATCTTCACCCACAGGAGTAACAAAATATTGTAATGCACGGTGACATTTAATATTATTGTGGACTATGGTGTTTAATACTTGTATTTTTAGTAGCAACGCCTCTTCTGTAAAGATGTACATCTTAAAAATATAATTATTTTCAGAAGAATTTCTGTTATCATATGGCATGGCAATGCTATACAGCCTGTGACAAGCAGTGTGGAGAGCTATTTTTAGTGGTTTTTTTCTGTATTATTAACCATGGCTGACCATTATTACCAATATTGCTATTATATTTTATACTTTGATTTCAAACCTCTTTTCTTCTAAAAGCAGTCTAGCAATTGGCAGTGTTTGATACATCAAATTCAACCTCTAGTTTAGTCCTGGATACTTTTTCTACTCCAAGTGTCATGGGTTCCCTCTCTATTTCCAGAGCATTCTGTGGTGTGACAGTCTCACATAATGTTGGTGTTTTTCTGCCTTTTTGTTCACTGTGAAGATGAAACTATATGCAGAATTTGTATTATATTCAGTTCTATTCACTCTAGTACCAAAAGATGTAAGGAAAAAAGAGTGTGCTCAAAGGATCAAGCAGTGAGATATCTGAGTAACTCTTAGACTGTAGTATGAGAAAGATTAAATTCTAAGAATACCTGCCTTTTAGTAAGGTGATAATTTAAAGGGTCATGACAAAAGGTTAGCATTTGAAGGTATAAACATCTAAAAAAATGTAGTATGTTTAGAGGAGTTATAATGTAATGGATTGAAACAGAAAAGGGAATTTTCATTGAATATTAGGCAAAATGCAGTAGTGACTTCTTTTCCATTAACGAATGACTGTTCTAAGGCAGTAGTGTAAAAGCAGCATCTTGGTCTTTAGAACTGAAATGGGCAAAGTATGATAACAATATTAGAGAATCAGTTCTGTGTTTCCAGGGCAGGATTGGCATGATATAATTGGCCTTCCTACAGACTGAATCCAGTGGTACTGAATTCAGTTAACTAAGCATTATTCTTTTATGAATATCATATGCAACATTAAACAAAATACTGAAGTGGATCTTGTGTGATTATTAAACATATTGAACCTCTAAAGGTTATACTTTCAAAGTTAAACAGGTGTTGTGTATATTTTATTACAAAAACCATGACATCTGTTATTATGAAAAGAAATTCACCCTTGCATTTCAGCAGTCACACAGTATGCAGGAGCCAGGTTTATAAGAAACTTAGTTTGCAATAAATTTAAGTTGCAACATGTACGTAAATTGAGCTTTGCCTTTGTGGAGATGTGCATGTATGAAGAGTGTCACATGAAGAACGCCAGTGGAATTTTCACAGGCTTAAAGTAGAAAACTGGCCGACAGAAGAAATGCCCTTATAGTGTAAAACTGAAAGAAATACGGAGTGAAGAACTTGTCTCATGTACAGTCAAACCTTCCATGGCCCAAATGCAGGTGGTGTTGATTGCATTTATGGATCTGTTTGAACTGTTGCCTCAGTGCTACAAATGGCCTGTATGAAATTAAAATTTCTTCTTGATTTGACAGTTTGGGAAGAATTCAAGAATATTATTATTTTTCACCTTGAAATCTATTTGATGCTGGGGTTGGAAGTGCTAGAACACTACAGAGGGATCTGTTGATTTTGGCTCTTGATGAGATAGTACAAGAAAATGTGCAGCACCCTCTGATATTATTACAGAATCAGAGAATGATTTAGGTTTGAAGGGACCTATTGAGGTCATCTTGTCTAACCCCCCCATATCAGACAGGGTCACTAAGATCAAACAGATATGTTAGTACCTATGGCAGCAAATTTTTAAAAGGAGCAATTATTTATTGGAAAATGTTTTGGCAAATAAGATTTATTTCATCAAGGGGAATTACATTTGACAAGAAGTCTTTTAGAGAAAAGAGTTTCAATTTATTTTGTGGATTAGTTTTTCATCGTAGTTTGACATTATTTAATGATAAACCAATAACAGTAGTACATAATTGCCACTCCTCTTATTCACATCAAAAATGACACAATCTGACAGTAGCCGGAGATGTTTTCTAACTAACATGTTAATACAAACAGGAAACTTCATGATGTAAGAATACTGAGATGTTTCCATAAATATTGAATGCCATGTATAAGGATTTAAAATACAAAATGATAAAACTCAATACTAAAATTTAACAGTAGTGAATGTGTCATAGAAGAACATAAAAACAAGAATGAAAAATAGGACTGAGACATATAGAATGACATTCCAATCCTTTTTTTTTTTTTTTTCCACAGTTTCTTCCCATACCAGACCTTTCCAAAATATTTAGCTCCACATAGTTTTTAAAAGTGTGTGTTTTGTCAGTTAAGGTACTTCTAAATATTAGAAACTAATTTCCTTTGGAAATCAATATTAGGACTTTAGTTTCTTAGTTTTCTTTTGGGGCAGCCCTAGGAATTTAAGATTATTGATTCTGTAAGTTTTGTAAAACAGAGCACTGCAAATTGGTGCAGCTGTATTAGTTGAACTTTGAGAGGTTTCTTTGAAGTGTGGAATTTTAGTTGTAGGGTGAAACTGGCACTTCCATGAAGGCACAGATGTTTACTCTTTAAATATGAGAAAATAACAAATAACTCTTCTGGATTTCTTTCCTAATAGGGAAAAACCTTGGCCAAACCAAAACATAAGCTAGTCAAGGATATTTTGATAATCAAATTGTAATAGTAGGAAAGACAGTAAACTTTTCAAGTAAATTTACTGAGAAGACTCAGTCTGCAATAAGATTCCCTCATTTAAGTTTGGTATGTAGAACAGGATATTAGGAAGACTGAAAGTATAGGTGAAAAATGTTTTCAGAGCTCCTATTTGCTATGAAAAAGAAAGAGGAGATGGGTTATTGACTCATCATTGCCAAAGCATCCAGTGGCCTAATTTGTAGGAGTTCTATTATTCCACAAGTTCGTTCAGCAAAACAACAATCATGATGAGAGGAGAATGAATTCTTGTTTTGATTTGATGCTTATTGCTTTGAGATTTACATAGCCTCATAATAACACTTACCAGCCATCTGGTTTCCAGAGGAAAAAAACTTTTTTTTTTTTTTTTTCCTTGCTGAAAAGGCTAGGACATAACATGCACCATTTAAAAGCTCATTGTCTGGAAATGACATAATGACTTCATGTTTTCAAATTATTAATTAGTGATTAACTCAGAAAACCAGCAGGTTATGCCAACTCTAGGGGAAATGCAATGTATTTTGTGCAACCTTGCAATTCTTACCAGTGAGGAATCAAGTTAAAGTCGTAAAATTTGAACAGGGATAGATATTAAAGAATTCAAGTATGTCATAACATGCACTTCTAGTTTATTTTAAAAGGTGTAGTTTGCTTATTTGTATTTTTGGGTTTGTATACCTATATGTATACAGATGTGTAACTGTAAATGGCATAGAAAAGTTGTTTTTTTCAATAAATCTCATTGTGTATGTGACCTAGACTATGGTATACTTATGTTACATATTCCTGAGATGTGATGTTGGAAGTCAGGTTTCTTTCATAGTGATTATAAGATGTACATGCTGATGAAGCACAGGTTAGTAGTTAACACAATAAATGCTGTAATGCTGTTATTCTTTGAAGATCTTAAAAAAAATAAACCACATTTCATGCTTATGGTGCATCATTGTAAACTACAGCAACTGTTATTATTGTAACTATATCATAACTGACAATCTAGTGGGCAAAAAGAGATCTGAATATTCTCTGAAAAGAAACTATGGATTAATATTCCTTTGCAGGGGACCCTTAGGTTGGGATTAGCTTTACACTGGAAGGACACTGCTGATGCCCATTTTGTGTCTTGTTGTGGCTAAATAGTGCATTTTGTTACACCTGACTTTTTTCTATTAAAAATATACTCTATTAATTTCGCATACAATCTGATCTTAGTTCTAATTTGAGATGCTTCAGGTTTTTTCTACATATTGATAACCTCCATTATGGGATTAAAAATAACGAATCCCCTGTAGTCATTTCAGATTCAATACTCTAAGAATGTAAGTAGCTAATTACAAAATTCTATAGCTCTTACAGACTGTTCAGTAGTATTTCTATTATATTTGTCAAATTATAAGGATCCCACTAAGCTAAATTACCATTCATTCTAGTACACATCTAGAGTCAGATCATGAAGTTTGTGGTTTAGCTAATTCCAAAAATCTTAACTTTCCTTTGCTGTTACTTTAGAACTACCAGTTACTTTAAGCATGGTGTGTTTTTCCATGTGTCTGTTCTATTACCTGCTGTGTTTTTAAGCTTTTCCTTTAACTGTGTCATTGAGTTATGGATTCGATTAGGTGTGCTTACTTTTTATTGAAATCTAACGCAAACTGGCACTGAATTCTACATACAAGCTCTGTAGCTTTGATCATGTTATTAGAGATTGAATTTGGGCTGTCTTTCAGGGGCTCATTTTTCTTCAGTATTCTGTTTTGCTTATATTAGAAAAGGGGGTGGGGGGGAAGCAAAAATAATTTGAAGAGAAATGCAACCTGTGAGAGAAGTCATGAGTTCACTGCTGGTTTCTGGACCTAAAAAGTCCAGATTCCTTTTTTCTGCTTTTTTTGATTTAATTGCATGATGACGTACAGAGATGAGAGACCAGTTTCTGTCTGAGGAAATGCATCTCAAAACAAAAGATGAACAGGAATAATCTGCAGCTACATACAAAAATAGAAAATATTAAATAGAAGAAAAAAGACCCCTTAATTTTCTATAGCAGTATAGGGTGTCTTTGCTGTATGAGAAAAATGTATTTTGTCTTGAAACTGGGGATGTAAAATTACAGTGAGTAATGAGTATGTATTCCTCTGATCCCTTAATGTACTTGATGTGAGGTTCCTCTTTCATCGTACCTAACATGCTGGCCATTAAATACACTGCAGGAGTATCATTAGTGCCTTCAAAGTGCTCCTACTTGCATCACATTTTTCCCTCCAGCAGGTGAGTGAGAACAGTGATTAGCAAATGCCAGTATCTGTCACTCACTACTCATGTGATTGCCAGAGAGGTTCTGTGTTTGGAGTAAGGGCTGTGTTAGGGTTGGAGGTAAGAAAGTGAACTTTTGCTACCTTCATTGGTCTGAAAAGCTTTATGCTCTGAGCATGACTTGGCCATGTGTAAGATAAAATTCATTGTCTTTATTTGGGGTAGGGTGTTTGAAACTGCTTTGCTATAACAGTAAAGGCTGTAGAGAAAGGCTTCCTGAGTAACAGGCAGTGTGTTACTTATATGTTTGAGATCCTGAATGGTGAGATTAAGACACACAAAGAAGCTTCTTTTGCTTACCAGTTTCACAGTTTGCTATGTCTGGAGGAGAGGATTCACTGAAAATTTCTGCATTGTGAATCCTTAGAGGATTTTGCTGAATTGTTCGGAGCAGTGTGCCATAGATGTTATTTGACAGACATTGACTGGTTGGTGTACTTGTTCTCTTAGGTTGAGTTAAAAAAACCCCTACAGGAGTAAACCAAAGTGAAATGGGAGTCTTGAGTATTTTCCTAAAATTACATCTTTAGTTTCATGTGCTTTATTGGTTGTAAGATGCAAGAAGAGGGAGTTTCCTTTATCGGAGAGGTGAATATGAAAACTTAGAATACCTAATCTGTATAAAATAATATGAACATATGTTTAAAAAACCCCTTCCAAATATCTCATACATATTTTATATATTTTTATAGATATAAAAATCAATGTAATTTCTCATAGATGTATGAAACATCAAATATTAGAATTTTATGTAGATACATATAATTTTAGTGAAAGACACAGAATTAAGAAGACATCTTCTTACACAAACAATGCTTTATTTCATTTCTTTTTTTAAGCCTGTAAATTTAAACACTATTTTCATACTTATTTAGCTGACACAATCCACTGGAAGTGGATAATATTTGCATGAATGTTAACCATGTATCATTGGACAAATTACATTGCCAGTATTTCAAATTAGATTGCCAGTAGTTTCAAAAATTGTTTTGTAAAAGTAAGCGGGAATAATACAGAAATAAATGATGGGTTTACAAACTATACCATAATCCAGGGAAGAACGCTTCAGGGATAGTATTTCTGTATAAGCAAACAGGAAATTTTCCTTCTTTGCATTGTGACATTTGAGAAAATTACTGATAAAGTACCATTGCAAAATTATTCCTAATGTAGAAGGTATCTACAAGCATCACAGATCCATCTGAGAGCTGTATGACCAAGCTCCCATTTTCTTTGTAGGCTTTAGTTAAAAATTCCATTCAGAAAAATTGGTGCACTGTGGTACCATGGTAGTTCTGTGTTGCTGCTGTGGTTTTACTAGGGTATTGAGTCAGGATACTCATCTTGTTACCTCTGTTCTTCTCTTCCTGCTCTCATACCACCAGAAGTACACAGAACAGCATCTTCTGTGGAGCCTCTGCTTTGAAGCTGTTATGAATGTAGGTAGAATGCAGGCGGCTAAAAGACACAGTAAATCTTCTCACTCCGTATCTTTGTGTTCAGCAAGATCTCTATGAAAATGTAATCCTCCTGATTTCTCTTTCTATGATCTATAGAGTACAAGAAGCTACAACCTTGACTGGCTGAGATGCCACCTTCTAACAATGAGTGCTTTCAGAGAAGAGTTCACTGTCAATCTTGGAGGCTGCAAGTGTTGCTGATTAAATTGGTAAATGAATCATCAAGATGGTATAGTAGTAGGAGGAACAGAGCTAGAACAATTACAGGGTACAATTTATGAAATTACTTTTGTCATTGTTAGCACATGTTAATAGCTTCCAAAACCTGATTTCAATTGGAATCAACTTCTTTTTGAAATCTTTCATGTCGGAAGGTAGTTAATGATTTGGGGTTGGGTTTTTTTTGTGAATACTTCTGTTTTCTTTCTCCCTAACATAATAGTACAATGCTTGTTCAAAAACAATTATTAAAGTGCCAATGTCACTCTAAATGTTGTAGACATAAGGAAATAAATATTTAATAAAGAGTTTATGTAGCTTATTGTCCATTCATAGTCACTAAATATGCTCTTCGATGCTCTCTTTCAGTGCTTTTCACTGAATGTTTTGGCCTTGAGCATGTCAAAATGTTTCAAATTGGGAAGCTTACACACACAAATTGTTTAAGTTAAAACACTGTAGAGAAAAGTAATTTCAGTTTCACTGTAAGGTAAACTCCTGCCTACGGATTGACTTTCTGAATTTGGTTCACTGACACCTTGCATTTCAATCCTAGCTCAGGTACATTAACACTATATAGTAAAAACCCACAATTTTTTTAGACATTAAGACAGGTGTTGTAAATTTGCCTAATTGACACTGCATGGATTAAGCAAAAGTAGACACAGGAGATTAGTCTAAGTGCACATTTAATTGTAACAGGATATTCATTACCTGTTGTCTCAAGTTTTTCTGTTAAATCTGGCAAGAGACCTGGTGAAACATGTGAAAGGACTGAAGTGGCTGTGTGTCTGCTCAGGTAAGGGATCATTAAGAGCAAAGATCTGGATTCCCAAGGACATAAAAAGGTTTTTAGGAGGATCCACCAAAAAGCTTATTGAAAAATGTGACTGAGGCCCATAACTTGCTGAAAGATGTGATACAGTTCTTCTAACATGTATAAGTGATGCAAAAAATCTTAAAATTTGGACCTAATGGGCTATTTTACTTGTATATTCAGGAAGAAAAATAGCGGCTGAATTGGGATCAGTAACTGTACAGTGGGTGACTTACTGATGCAAAAACCTCTTCCCGCTCTTTTCTAGTTTAAATAATTTTCTGTATTTCAATTACCCACTCTACCCTAGAGCAATAACAGATACTGTTATTCCTGTTATTTTTTCCAAATGATATGAATAGAACATAATTAATAATTTTTTTAAAAGTCCTTCCCAAGATGAAACTTACACTATCACTTTTTGTCAGAAGACAGAAAAATGTTGACAATTCCAGAAGTTCCAGATAACCTTCTGTTTTGTTCTTTAGAGTATTGAGAAACATTTTGTAGTTTTTATTTTGATACAGTGGCATGGGATCAGTTAAGATTCTTCTGAATTCACTGCTATTGGTTTTGCAGTCATGTTGGCATTATAGTACCAACGAAGTCACTATTAATGATTCCACTGCCCTTTTTTCCTGGAAGTAGGAATTCCAGAATGAAGCTGCAACTGTTAAATCTATTGTATTGTCACTGTGTGCATTTTTATTTTTTTTTTTTAAATCGTTCCTTATGGCATTTAGAGGCACATGTAGAAAGATCCCTACCTTGAGGGTTTTATAGTATGGCAACACTTTGACTGCCAGCAGGTGGAAAGATTTGAGGAGAGGAAGATTCTGTAACTGCCTTTCATAACACTCGTATTTCAAAACAATTTCAGTTCTTTGGGAAAACATCATATTCCTAATTTGGTAAATGAGTATGATCTTTCATTATTATTTCTGTTGGTACACATTGTGTATTAACATTACTACACACCACTTGTCTTTTTTTTTTTTTTTTTTATTCTCTCTGAGCTCATGTTGAGGTAAAATCGATAAACCCTCAGGTTCATCTGCAGGGTAAATATGTCCTTTCTGACTTCTTTGAGCCATTCAAGGGGCACCTTGCAAAACAGGGCTCCAATAGTAAACAAATTGGTGTGACTCTTGTAAGGATAAGGGTACTGGAGTACTAAACATGTATTTCAGCATGAACCTCTTCTTGAAAACTGAGGTCTGATATTTAACTGCAAGTGTCTTTGCAGCTCATCTTCCATGTACATCTTTTTTTCTTTTTTCCCATGCAAATGAAACTTCAGCATAAATAGTAGACTTACTATTTTTTGAAATTAATGTCTCCCTAAGCACATTATGAATGGTCACTTTTTCATCATTTCATTTTTATGGATTGGAAATATTTGCCTTGGCTCTAAGAGCAAACTGACTATAGGCACTGTCAGTTTTGTTGTGTCTTGGATAATGGTAAGAGAAAAGACAAGAGGATAAATTAAAGTGAAGTTCCAAATTACTGGAACATTTAAAGGTCTTTGAAAAGTTTATATACAAGCACAGTTAATGCTGTCATGCACCAAAGTGCCAAAAGACCTAGCAGTGAAGAATATTAATCTACTTTTATAAAATCAAAGGGTTCATATTTTTTGCTGTAAAGAAATAATTTGAATAAAATTTGACCCTTTCTACAATAGTCTGTGGGTCAAATTGAACCTACTATTAAAATTCTCTAATATCTTTCTTGTATTAGCATTTCAAAACTCAATTTAAATATTCACAGAGCTCTTTTTTTAATAAACTTAACAAAATTCAGGTAATTTCCTTCAACTTTCTTGATTGAAGGAAGGCAGTAGGTACAGATATAAAAAAGATGTACAGCTACGAGCAAAACCTGAAATCAATTATATATAAGAAATAACATAACACATGGAAAGAAATTAATCAAAAGGAAAAATTTCTGCTATATGATTTTCTTGGTCTGCTACCTGCAGGCAAGGAACGTAAATGAAAAAAAAAAAAAATCAGCATTCTTCTTACAGATAAGGGGAAAATTAATAAAAATGTTTCCTTCCTACCAGATCCCCTGATGCAACTTATGTTAAAAGTAAGTGTCTGTAGGAAGAACTTAGCATTTAATTTTTTTAATTTTTTTTTTGTTATTTTGGCTACAGAAATGTACTTTTATACTTTTATTTTTGTTGTTAAGCTCAATTACATCAGGTTGATGTGGATTTATAGTGTCCAAAGAGCAGCTCTTTTTCATTCCTTTTTCTATTAAGTTTGTTGTTAAATCATGGTCATAAAGTTTCTCCCAGTCTGGAAGTGAGAAACGGTTCATTCTGCTCAGGTGCCACAACGAAGATCTAAGGAGTCACTCATAAATTGGTGCAATCTTCCAATCTGGACCAAATTTTTGAAGTTCAGGCAATTTACATAACAGACTAGAGAGGTTCAATGTACACAGGTAGGATTGCATCTCTTGAGTATAGCTGTAAAAACATAACAGGAATTACAGAAATAACTTAGTTAAGCTAAATAGAAAACTCAGTGGACTGAAGAGGGAAGCATTTCAGTAAAAGTGGGAGTGGTTTGTTTGACGAATGTTGATGTTTTTAAGAAGTATATTTAAGGTTGTTTTTTTTTTCTAAACTGATTTCCCATTTTGCAATTCAGTCACCCACTGCCGATAGGATGCTTGTCTTTGAAGCTATTCCTGCAGTGGTCAGTTTGTCAGGATTTGGTATTACTACTGTCTAACAGGCAACACCTCACTTGGCCCTTTCTATTCTAATGGAATTATGTGATTTTATTTTCAGTTCTCACAGGGAGGAAGGGAGAGGCAAGATTTTTTAAGATGAAAATTAAAAATTGGGATCACTATTAACAAAAAGCCAAGAGAGAGAGAAGTAGCTTGGATAGTTATGGGGTTCAAATTGTTGGGGTGGGGGGAGCAACTAGTTCAGTAGGAAAACTTTTGTTACTATTTTCCTTTATTGTCATCTATGATGTTAGCTGCAGACCTGTTGTGTACTTCCATTTCCATGATTTATCTAGATACCTCTAGTTGGAAGTTCGCCTTCTCAGGGGAATGCTGAAAGTCTTCGTGTTTGAACAGCATCTGGCAGTCCTAGTGCCTGACAGAAACTGGAAATTTGTTCTGATTGCTACAGCATATGTTAATCTCCTGTATTTTATCAGTCCATGTCTCCACTCTGGGTGAATGTATAGGGTCTGAAATATATGAGCCTGCACACTTAAAAAAAAAATTCTGCAAAACCCAGGAGCAATCCAGCTTCCCAGCAAGGAATTTGGGAGTATATTTTTAGTAGTGTCTTGTAAAAATTTCTTCTCCAAAAGAAGGAGAAGGTGGATTGTTTCTGTTGGGGTGGATCAGATTGCTGTTAAACTTGTCTCCAGGCTGGTGTAAAAGCACAGTGGTTGGAAACAGCCACTCCTTTGAGTTAACCAAAAGGCTGAAGAAGTAGCAAAGAAGTCTTGTATGGAGATCTTACCAGGAGGAAGTGAGCTCTGTGTGATGTCTTCACCCCTGCTGCCATATTTAAAATGAAATAAATTAAACCCTCTTTTATATTTGTTATGTTCCCGACTGAATTTTTAGAAAAAAGTTCCCTGTGTGTAATCCACATGTGAATCAATATAAAGTGTTTGCCTGCTGGTTTTCTTATGTAATTGTTTGTATTTAGAAGAAAATGTTGATGTTGAAACAGGAGACAAATGGATTGATTTTTCTGAAGCTTTTTCCCTTCTGTAATCAGAAAGATCACATACCTCGGTTTTACCATAAACTAAGAATAATCTGTGTATGGTGAGATGTTTCCATAGGAAATACTGGATGGATCACACAGAACATGCAAAATGCATGATGTTGATCCAGTGAATTTCAGGCCTCTCTAATTTATTGGAGTTGTTATTATTTAATGCTACTACTAATAATTATACTCATTAACCTCTCCCCAGCCACTCGCTGTCAAGTATTGTAGGCTTTCTGAAGCATTCTTAATTTTTTAAGAGCACTGATTTATGTTGCTGCTCTGGGAATATAGGAGAATATTGGTACGTGGGAAGGAAGCTAACCACTTAACATTTTCATGAGATAATTATTTCAATGATACTTTCCCACTGTAGTAGGATACATGCATTTTAAGCGCAAAGCACTGGACAGGAAAGCATATAAGCGTGTGCTTTATTTAAGCGTGCATTTTAGTGGTTTCATTTAAGGAGAAGTCTGATGAATTTGACTCTGAGAAATGATTACAGAACTTAGTTACCCAGTTTAATGTTACTGACTTTCAATTATTTCATTACAGTTATAGTACCATAAAACTGGAGTCATACATAGCTGTATCAGGACTAACATGCTCAAGGTGTCTCATTGGTCTTGTGTTCAGAGGACAGTTTATTGTAGCAAAAGTGTCTTTTGTTAAATGAATGTAATCCCTGTTTTGGTGGTTCATTCTTACACTTTTCCATGTTATTAAAATCCTTACAGTGTTGTTTTTGTTGTGTTAAACGTGGCCTATCCTTTCAAGTGTTGAGGTAGCATTTGTTACTCACTGTGTAAAGGCTGCCACTTAGCTATCTATCTTTGTGTGCTTGTATCTATATTATTGCATTTATTTTGAAGTGTATGACTATTTGAGAAAGATTTATTTATTTTTTTAGCATTTAATACATTAATAGTGCTAAAAAATTGTGCTTTAATGCCTGTAAATCTGGTATAAATTAGGGAGCACGGTTCAGATTTCCCCACACTGCGCTGCCAAGTGGCCTCAATCAGAAGTAATTTTCTCCATGAAGGCACATGCAGCTCACTCGTCAACCTCTCCTCAGTAGATATTGTTATTTATATCAAATTATATGTGGTGATTTTTCAAAGTGGACTGCTGTGTCCACTAAGCCATATAGATTTCTGGCACATTGACTCCTTCACTGCTGTCACTAATTGTACTGTTTTCCACTACCTCTGGTTTATCTATGTTATTTGAAAAAATATTTGAGATTTATGGTCATATAAATAAAATATTCATGAAGTAGAGTAACTACCAAGTGAATAAATAAACTTGTGTACAACAAAGGTATTTGCTTGTTTTATAAAGAAAATGAGTTTTTTCAGGGCTTCATGCAAAATCTTGAATGGAGCAATGGAGACTTCATTTGCCTTCAGTACCCCCATTTAAGATTAGAAATTTTTACCTAGTGCATTTGGGAATTCTAAACTGTTTGTCATGTATCTATCTAATCTGAAGCATCTCAGAATCACCTCTTCTTAGATTACATCACGTACTTCAACAAAGTGCTAATAGGAAAATAATTGCTGAAATAAGAAGGCAAACATCGAGACTGTCTCTGTAATCTACTATTCAACTAAACTCTCAAACCATTTCAGTTTGAAATTTTACTGGTTTAAGAGTCTAATCATATTCCAGAGCTGTTTACTGTCAGATCACTGTGACTCTCAGATGAATTTCAGTAGGATAAATTATTTGGATTTGTATTGCTGTGTCATTATGGCAGTTGTTGGTTTTAATGTCACACTTAATCATCAGTTATTGAAAAGCATTGTTCAGCAGAAGAGGGATGGGACCTTGACCCTTCCAGTTGAAATAAAAGCAGACATAGCACATGTGACATAGGTGCATAACAGCATGATCGATATAAGTAATGTTTATAATACTATTAAATAAAATCAACAATTTAAAAGAAATGCAGAAGGTATGTATAGTACTAAAGTAACTGATTAAGCTGTAATGGTGAAGGTAATATATCAACATTAATAACAACCGGGGGAAAAAAAGCACTCTCAGGGAAAACAGTTGAAAGAAACTGTTATTTTTAAAGACTTATTTATTTTTGTCTATATGACTGTATTTTTAAGTGTTTTAAGCAGGGAAGAAGTTGAGTAGATGCTGTGTAGGTTGTTCCCTAGAGAGGAGCTAGTAAACTGCAAAACCCAACCTATATTTTTTTGAAACAACTAAATTCTTAATTGTCTAGCTGACCTGATTTACTGATATCGGTAAGAAGTTGTTGGAATCATGTGGCCAAATTAGGCAAACATAAGCTTGCAGAGTTTATGTATTTGCATTAGTCAAGAGTGTGTAATTCCACGCAATCTTCATTTAGAGATTTTGAAAAATTATTTTTATTGATTTTTTATGTGCAGGTAACTAGATGCAATAGTCAAGAACAGAGAGTTTAAACTGTTTATACTTACTATTAAGTGGCTTCTGATTTTCTCTTTTCTTTAACCCACTCTGTGTCTGAGTGATAAATAAAAATAGCCACAGAAATCAGGCATTGATATTTCAGTTCACATGGAACTAGCAACGAAGAAAGACTTAATTTTGCTGTTATTCTTGTGCACTGATCTTGCTCATGTTGAACAATGCCTTACTCCTTAGTTAAAGTTATCAGTTAAAGTTACCAGTTTATAGCTCTGGGCATAAGCTGAATGTACTTGAACACTTAAAAAATAAAAGACAACTCAACAAGAATAAGACAAAATTTGTCCCAAGGATCAGGTTTTAGAGGGGTGAATTAGACAAGACAGCAGCAGCCTCAAACTTATAAAAATATTTATGCACTGATCCCTAATTTCAGCAAAAGTCATGCTGGTTTTTGGAGTGCAGTGTCTGATGTCAGCCCCTGACCTGAACTCTTACATAAAGCTCTGATGCATGCCCGTATGCAACTGGATAAACATCACTGGATTTTATGTGGGTTGGCATACACAAAGCAAACCCCTTTGTAGATGCATGCATGCCTCTGCTCTTGTTTGGATGTGACAACATTCACACTGAAGTTTTCAAGTGCTTGGAAATGTAACTTTAGGAAAAGTTCCATACGTGTTTATAGGTAGGATGTATCTATGGAAGCATTTGTCAAGATTTTTTTTTTTAGTTTGAGATTTGTTTAAAAAATAAAAAGTCTCAACCCCCAAAATTGCAGGGGTTTGAACCTGTGTTGTGGAGCTGGTGCGTACGTGATTTTTCTTCTGCTTTCTTGGAAACAGTGCTAATGGAAATTATAAGGTGTGTGTTTCCATGACTGCTGCAAATGAAAGCATACCAACTGCACTTCTATTCTTTTCATAATTAATGTACAGTGATTATTAGCTTGTTGGTTATGTACCGGTGACCTGATTAAAAAAAAACCAGTTTAACATCCAGAAACAGACTTAAATGTCATGTACACATGCCAGTTGGATTGCTTGCAGGTGTATTGCTTTTGCTGTATTTTGCAAGACACTTATTGAAAAAGTCAAATGACAAAGAGCCAGTCATTCAGCAGAAAATCAACTCACTGAATTGTTGGCTGAACTTTATATTTTTTTCCCCAAATCTAAAATATTTGAAAAATATATTAGAGGCATATGCTGCTTTTGAAATAGTGCAAAATATAGTATTTATATATCTTTATACATGGAAGAAATTTACATTTCTCTAAACCAGCATATTTCGGTTTCATTGTGTTTTTCTTCCCTAGTTTATTTATCCAGATGTTACCAGGAGTACACACCAATAAATGGCTCTACAATGTCACACGTTAATAATATTATGAAATCTGAAAGTATTTTTAGATAGTTTGTGCAGAACTCCTTGTGCTTTCATTTCTGCCACGAAAATGGACACTTGTAAGGTGCCCAAACTGCCCGTGTTTAGCTGCAGTGCTCCAGTGTGCACTAGTGCTTTGTTCTCTGTTCCATACAGGGTGATAGCCACTCTTCATTCCCTGTGCATATACAGTTGCTGGATTTTTTCCCAATGTGGCTAGAAGGTGCAATTATCAGTAATGGGTACTTTGACAGTGAGAATCTTTATTTCTTCAGGCATAATAATAGCCCCTTATTTTAGGAGATGTATTGTTGAATGTCAGCTAGTGTTGGTGAGTATGTGCCCACAGAAGTGGGTTCATTTGGTGAGATTCTCAGCTGGCACAAATAGTCCTATTTCCATGAAAGATAGTAAGCTATATTAATTTATGGAATCCTACCTGGGAATCTCAATCGATTTTAATAAAAATTAGTGATCATATTCCTCTGAAGCAAGAATTAGACAACCTAGCCTAAAGTGAATTCTTCTGTTTTAATAAATGTAGGTAGTCATTGGTTCATAATAAATTACATAAAATTAGAGTGTAGTCAATGTTTGGTTTCTTTTAAAAATTTATCCTTCCATTTCTTCGAATGCAACAGAATCATTTATGTATTGTATCTCAGCATGATAGATTATATAGGGATAGTGTATTTAATACTGGAAAACTATCATATAAATACAAATTACATTTTTTTTTCATTAGCTTCCTAGCTTTCATTTCAAGGAAGGAATACTCAGTCAATTATAAATGAGGCTGTGCTTTCATTGGAGAGTGAAATACGTAATTTTTTTTTCAAGCCTCAACCATGTATAATGAAATCTCTCTTTTGAAATCCAGTCTTAAGATGGATTTTGAAACATACTGACATTTAATAAAGTCTTAGTTGAATTAAAATATGTTCAGTTATTTCAAATCTCTATTTAAATCTAGTGTAAAATTCTACACTTGCACAAGAGATATCTTTAGCAAATAGTTGCTATTAACCAATGATTGTGAAGTGTGTGTATATAAGAAAGAAGAAATTTTAATTTTTGAGTACATTTCAATTGGTAACCTGGGTGTTATATATTATAGATCTGTCAGGCACTGGCTCTTCAAGAGGATCTGTAGCAATAGTATGTCTAGGTAACTAGAGGAAGAATCAAAGACCTCAGCCTGCCATTTCAAATTCAGACTCATGTGCTGCTTATGTAACTGGCTGATGTTTCTGTAGCCCTCAGTTAGTGGTTTGCCACGATGGCTGCTTGGCCTTTGTGAAATGAAGTGATAGTCTATCCAAGTCCTGTCCATTGACTGGGAGTCTATCAGAGTCTAACAAATGAATGATTACGGATACTTGTCAGGTGCTGGTTGAAGCAAAACAGCAGAATAAACTGAAGTTTATACTGTCAGTTAAAGTACTGTAATTCAGCATCAGAAACAATGACTGACAAACATGTCACTGTTTACATGGTTGCTACAAATATAGCTTTGATTTTAATTGTTAAAACTCTCTGTATTTAATACTAGAGCCTGATGACTAACAGAAACCCCCCCCATGTGCAAGTATTATTAATACACTTTGCATATTCTGATTTGAAGTTAACAGAAAAACAGTCACTTTCAGTTATACTTTCCATAAAATGTTATTTGTCCAATTCTAATAAATGCTGAACGCAGCCATGGAAGGAAAAAACTAGCTAAAGACCTCCACTTCTAAGTTCACTAAGGTTTTATTTCACATTGTCATGTTAGATGTTTTGCCACAGTGTTCCTGATTCTTTTTAAAGGGCCCCTTGAGGATGCCATTGAGGATGAAGAAGAAGAGTGCCTGTCTGAGGAAAATGATACTATCTCCAAAGAAGACTTTCCACCGGAGGAAAGCTTTTCTGCAGAGTTTGAGCCTGAAAATCTGAGCTGTGAAGAAGTGGAATACTTTTGTAATAAAGGTAATCATTGTAGCCCACCTCTTGAGGGAATACTGGCCTAACTGTGTCCAACGGGTCAAAAAGATCTTTTGGTTTAAAATGCACATAAAGTCCTATTAATATAGTACCTTAAAAATAGGAAAATTAGTCACTTGTGGAGTTAAGTCTGGTGAAGAGTAAATATTTAAATGTGTTGGAAAAAGCACTTTTCAGGGAGGTGAATCATCTTGCCTTTAAAGTTTTCCTCCAAGAATGTTATTTTCTACGTATTTAACTGTAGAGAACAGACCTCAGAAGTCAATTATTATCAGATCCAAAGCTAGGAATGCGGCATGTCTGTTCATTGCTTCTTTGCCTAGGAAGCATTGCTAGAAAAACAGATTGTGTCTGTAGATTCTAGGATTAAAATAGAGCTTATTATAGAACTTATTATGCATGGTAGAAAACTAGTGATTTGTGAAAGGATAAGTTTTAAAGTTGCAGATGACTTCTTGATGCATTCGTTACTTGCAAATTGTTGAAGATAGATATATTTTAGCATACGCCACACCAATTCATTCTTACCCAGTGTTGAGTCTGCAAGGTTCTGCTGCTTCCCATTCATCTGACAGAAAAAGTGCACTATCATGTACTGTCATTTAGAACATTGATTTAACCTTCTTCTTGCCAGATTTCCACTTGATTGCTTTATTGTTTGTCTTCTGCAGGTAAGGATGCCTATCAAATAGCTGGAGTTGTTGTGGTGATGTTCTTCTGTTAGTCTACAACCCCCTCAGGCACTTGAATATGATTTCTCTGTTCTTTCCTAGATACTGACGTACATTTTGTCATGATAGCTTGATATGTTCCCGTTTTTGTATTATTTTCATCTGTCTTGGACAAAGTAGAATAAATGCATTTGAATGGTCAGCTGTTATGACTGCAGAAGTTTTTCCTACAGTTTTCAGTCATCACTGGGGAAAGCATGAAAATTTATTTTCTACATGTCCTCTATGTAGCCTATAAACTTTTGAAAAAATACATTACATTTTGTACTACAGGTTCTTGATACTTAGTAAGCCATCCTAAGAGATCATACCAGTTTAGACAGTAGAGTTTAGCTGCTACAAATCTTACTCTGAAGGAGGAGAGACCAGAAGATGAATGGAAATGCTTTACAATCAGGGGGAGTTAAGGGCCATTATAACTGTGACGTAAACAAATAATACAGTTACTGTGTGTTCCCTTGTTCATGTGCCTCTCATATACCATTTTCCTCAAATGAAAAAGAAGTACTGTTCCTGTTACTGGCATTACTAAATAATTATTTAAACCACCACTTGCATAATTGTTATCCTGGCATCTCCTGAGTTCCTTCTGTCAGCAGTGGAAGACTATGCGCCACTATCAGTTCATATCAGTTTGGTTTATTTATTTCTCTTGCTGCATTTCCAGGGCCCACCAGTACTTCTGTGGTGGGTGAAATGCAGAAAAATGTATGGTTTTATACTTTTCTGTAGCAATCAATATCACAAATTCACGTTAAATTTCAAGTTAACTTGACAATTCTCTTTAATGAACACATCTTTCAGGGAAAACACTGCATCCATGCCATTGTATTAAATAAGACCGGGAATTAAATGGGAATATATTTAAATCTGAATCTTGATTATCTATTTTTTTTAAGAACATCTGCTTATTCTTCAAGCTGAATACCTTTTGACTCCCCAGCAATTCTTTTTCCAAGTGAGTTGTAGTTATAAAAGAATTTTAAACCTATACACTGCAACTGCTGCAGAAGAAGAGTTGAAAAGGAAATTTCTGAGGATGAAGGGGCACATAAAACCCCTAATCTACTTCCAGCTGAGGCAGTGTCACAGAAAGTCCCACTTTGAAGTAAGTTGAGAATATCCCCAGAATAGGATGGAATGAGAGACCAGCTATATATTGTTTTTTTTATTAATGTCTCAATTTCTGCTGAATGTCCTGCTTCTTCAGTGTCAGTCTTAAGAGTCATTAGCATGAAGCCACATATGTTTTTCAGAGGTTAAGACCCAAGAAGACAAAAACTGTTCTGGAAAGCAAATAATTTTTTTTCATGCTCTTTTCTTACTGGAAGGGTTTGTGACTGTATTATATAGTAAATACTAAAAGTGAGACTAATTATTGTTGTCATGAATCTGTTAATAATTCATAACTTTTTTTTTTTCCTTTGTAGTGCTTTGGTATTAAAATTAAAAGATAGTGTGAGAAATAAGCTATTTTTTCCTAAAAATATTTTTTCTTTAACTTCATGGAGGAAAGCTTGAAAATGACATACGTACCAAGTATGTTAAAGAGCAAATAAATGCATTCTAATTTCTGTTTTGAGGGCCCGACTTCCTGATTTTTGTTTTGCTCTTTGACAGTATTGGCAGCCCGTAAACAACAGATATCTTCAAAGAGGGAAAACTAACTGTAGATCTGTGTTTTCTCATGTGTCAAGTTTCCTTTTCCTGGAAAATATCAGAATTGTCATGGGAATACTTTATTCTGTCTTTGCATTCTTCTCTTGCTGTCATGGGCCATTAAGAGTTCTAGAAAGTAAGGGGCTTTTGTTGAATATAAATCTGCATCTGTCCCAGGTCCCCATTTCCCCCCCCCATGGGGTTTCTTTCTAGCTGATCCAGAACATCTTAGAGGACAAATGAGTAGTGGGGCTTCCTCCAGGAATCAAGAGACCTGGGCAACAAATGAAACGGCTGTTGGGAAGGATGTGTTTGTGAGGCTTCACCCCATGGTATGTTGTTTGCACTTCCCCAGAGATTTAAATCCAAATATCACCTGAAATCAGAGGCTTTTAACTATCTAACTCAGGCACTGAAGGCAAAAATATACTGAACTCTCCATTCAGCTGAACGAAAGTAGAGGACATAGAGATTCACAACTTGATAACTTCGGCTTTTTGACTGAAGAGATTTTCCTGTCAAACTATGCGTGATAATATTATAAGCAGAGAGCCGTCTCTTACTGTCTAAATTGCAAACAGCTAACCTTTATAAAGCCATACTTGTCATTCCCACCTTATTAATTTGGGTTTGTGAGATTGATTCAGCAGAATAGTTGCCAGAATTAGAAGGCGAAGGCGAAAGCCTCTGCAAAGTGTAAAGCAAATTAATCACATTGATTGAGCTACATGTCATTTTACAACTTCTCCGTTTTCAGAATTATGACTTTTGGCTATTATTTTTCCCTTTTCCTTTGCTCATTAATGGCTTTTACGACAAAGAATCTGGAAAATTCCATCTCTACCCATACTTTTCAACACCACAAAACCACAATTAACTTTGCTACATGTGAATAATTTTTCCTATGTGGTCTTCATTTGCACTCAAATGTGAAGATGTGAACAGTGTTTAAGCATGTAAATATTAAAAACAAAAATGGAAATTAGAAGCCTACTTTTATCAGGGATTGGTTTAAAGCTTGCAACTGTGAATTTTTAACATTTTGCATGAAGTTTCCCACCCAAGAAAATATTTTAGAAGAGCTTCAGAATAGATGGCAGAAGTTTGATTTGTTTGCAATTTTGACAATGAGATTATGGCAAAGGGAATATTTTGGAAACAGCAGTAATAGCAATGGAGTCATAGTCTTCTTCCATTACAAAGCTGCACTGGTCTCAATCTTTGGAGTAGAAGAAAAAAAATTGGTAGGAGGTAGCCTTTGTCATAATGCATTGCATTTTGTAATTTTGTGGCCTTTTAAAATTGCTGTTTATGCTTAGTTACTACAAATTTCTGCACTTCGGATAAAGAGTGTGTCTGATGATGCTGTCCACACAAAGCCTGTATTAGCCTGGAACATAGTGTCCAGATAGTGAGTTATCTAGAATCAGAGTCTGTATCAGATTAATTCATATCAAATTCAGATCTAGAAGATTTATTAGATAAATGCCAGTATTTAGATAGTCTGAATAAGGAGAAAGTAGCCTGTCTCCCATGCAGAAGAGTGATAGACTAGATGGATGAGAGCCTACTGTGGAAGCTAGGAGATAGTACATCCAGATTAATTTTTGTCTTTTATAGGTAGAAATAAGAAATAATGAGGTGATGCTAACCAAGACAAGAGGTGAGCTGGAGGCATGATTGGGCTAATAAAAGCAGGAGGGCAGATACAAGAATGGGGCACAAACAGCAGAGCAATACAAAAGCCAAGAAGTTGGAGGTGATGGGATGAAAAGTACTAAATCAAGTTCATTTGGTCTCTGGAGTAGTTTATCATTGGATTTTCAGTCTCTGATTGCTGTAATCCTGCCTAGATACCCTCAGGAAAAACAAAAAAAAATATTCTGATTTGTTATTTGGAATGTTTGTAGTACTCCCATGGAGGTGATACCTCTTCCTCTCTGTAAACAACAAGGAGAATAGGAGCCTTGTCTACTTCATAAGGGTGGGAACTGGCTAAACAAATTACAGTTCCTTGTGACCTTCTTAGCAGAAGTGTTCAATGAGGGATTAATTTTCAAAGGCAAAGTTACCTTGAGCAATGAGAGAGATCACTTGAGATTAGTAGATAGTTAAGTAGCTGTGTTCAGAGAAGGAAAGAGGCAAGAAAATGGAGGAAGGACTATAATCAAGAATGAAAATGTGGAACTGTTTCCAGAAGAAAGAGGCAAACATACTTATCTGATAATCGGAGAAAGAATACATATCCCTTTCTTGCTGCCATGCTTACCAGGACAATTTTGTTGAATTCTCCCATTCCTTGCTTGTAGTACAGCTATTGTGTTTGTTCCTCATGTTGTAAGGCTTCTCATAGTTAACTCCATCACAAGGCAGAATCAGCACCAGCCCTCAGTGGAAAAAGATGCAGTGGCCATAACCCTACTGGTGGCAGATTGGAATGCAAATGGCTTTCTGTTTCCCACTGTTAGCTGTGCTTCGGTTGGTGACATAGGAAGATATGGGAGACACCTAAGGTGAGATGAAGAATGATTGTTTCATGATGCAGTGTTTTTAGGATCTATAGCAGAAACTGTATGTACAATATGCCTGTAGCAAATCAGAGTGTGGTTGCAGTTCCTGATACATTGCTTTATGTGTGAGGGACGAGGGGGATGAGGGGAATCCAGTGCTGTCTGAATCTCATATACAGTTCTAAGTCAGCGAGAACTTAGGGAATATATGGGCTTTTGCATATTGAGTGTATACCTGCTGCTGTAGTTTTGTATTCTGCTTGGGCAGGGGAGGATGAGCTCAGAACCTGCTCCAAGCTTTCTGCTCATGTACAGCATTTTGTCACTAGCCTGCCAGACCAGTTTAGGACTAGAATTTTTTATGTTAAACCATGTGACCTGATTGTGCAGCCAGGCTTGAGATTCAGGAAAATAGCTGCAGTGTGATTCTTTGTATAAGAAAAAGCATATACAAAGCTAAGTTCTTCTGTGCATTAATCTTTCCCTTCATACTTCATGTGCAAAGCTATCATGCTACCATCTATAATACCAGCCAAACTCTTAACACCGTGAAAATGATTTCTGTGTGTCCCTTTTTCCTCTGGAGTATGACTTTGTGTGTGTATGCCTGTGTGCATCTGTGTAAATATTCTTTGCTTCTTTTCATGTTAGGCATGTAATGACTAACAGTATGCTTGCTATTTTCTGTTTCTGGATCAAAAAGTAGATTTATGCCTTATTTTCTTTCCTTTTTAAATGTTTTTAACCAGAAACCTTTTAATCAAGAATGTTTCTTTTCTTTTCAGTAATGGATTTCATGACAAATTTCTACCTCTTTCGCTATAGCAAGTGGAAGTAGGATCAGCATAAGGCAACTATACCATAATCACTGAGCTCAATAAGGAGATCTTTACAGGCAACTTTGTTCTTATTTCTTAACGGGATTAAGAAGCTCAGCGCTTTAAATTCTTGCATATAACACTGACATTTCCAGGGTGTGTTTGGACCAGGGAGTTCAAAGAGAAGGAATAAAAAAGAAAGCCAATATGACTTTGTTTTTTACCTTGCTGGAGGAGCTGTTTGTGCAAATCGCCTATAAGCTTATTGACCTGAATCTTTGACTCCTTGTTTTCTCTGGATTTGGCTGGAGTGTAGACACTGATAGAGCACTGATAGAGGTGATTGCACAGCCCTCGGCTTTGCTTGGCACCAGACACCCCCCCTCCCTGCGTCTGACATTATCTTTCCCTGGCAATACTTCTGTTCTCCTGGAGCTCATATTCCTTTTTTTTTTTTTTCTTTTTTTTTAATTTAGTTTAATTCATTACATTTTCTTTATGCAAGCATGTAAGCTTTCCAAGTAAATGAAGGACACATTAATTCTTTTTGGTAAGCAGAGACAGGAGAGGCCATGTATATGTGACAATATATTTTCATCTCCTAGGATAACAATCTGCGTAAGAACTCACAGTGCTACTCTTTCCAAAAACACAATAGTGTATATTTGTGAACCTAGGCTGGATTCTCAGTTCTCCAGAGAGAGGGTTCCCATACATTTATCTGTGTACCATTCAGCTGAAACAATTGAATCCTGTGCCTCTGCCATACTTTTTGTCACATGCTGAATAAGGACAAAGAAAGGAAAGGGGTTCTCTGATAATAGCCTTTGAAGGATGCTAAGTCAGAATTAGTTTGGATCCTGGAAGGATGATAGGAAACCATTTTCTTCTGAACATCAACATTTACATTGTGTTTTACGTCTCATGCTTTCTCATTTTTTCCTGTTACGGGAGCTCAGAGGACCATCTGTTTTCTTGCTAGAAGAGAAAGGAGATACCTGAAAAGGTTTGAATGAATTCTTTCACCCCTCACTTGAGAGCATGGAAAGGCTTTCAGAATAACAAATATGTCTATCCTATACTCTTTTCTACTTACCACTAACCCGTATGTAAGCCTCTTGGACCATGTTTGCAGTCCAACTGAAACCCAGTTGCTATTAACATCAACTTCACTGGGATAAAAATTGGACCTAAGTTAGACAAGTAAACTCTTCTTTTAGTCAATAAATAAATAATTGGTTATTAAGCAGAAAACTATTTCTCAAAAAGAAACTAGCAAGCTATGTTTCAAAAAATATATAGATCCAAATAGAAAACATTAACTGTACAGAATTATAAAGAAACACTTAAACAGCTTACTCAACTTTAAGCAGTTTATCAAAGCAACTCCAGCCTTTTCAGTCAGCATATTTTGGTTTTCTTAAGAACAATGAAATAGTGAATTCTATCACAGCTATGAGGAAAGGGATTATTTGGTTACAAACTGGTTCTAGAAAGTCACAAAACTCAAACTTGGATTGATTTAGATTTCAGCTCAAATTTGACAGAATATGAAATTGAAAATAATAAGGGTAATCTTCCTTAAAATATGAAATGCACAAATGGCAAATTACACCACATGTTCTTGGTTCATGTGTACTATACATGTTACTAATATTATTTATAATGAAGGTCTATTTTGCCTTTTATTGTCTAATTTGGTGTTTTAACACAAAAATTCTGAATACTTTGAACAGTTTGGAGACATTGTTCTGAAAAATTTTTGTCAACCTGGGTCCATAAAACAGACTTGCTTACAGGCTCTGTATTATAGAAGTCAGCAGAGGGGATATTTGCTAACTCTAAAAGGATCAGAAAAAATAAATGGAGCAAATACCACATTTATGACATCATTGGATAAATATTGATAAGGCAAATATCATTGCTGGATAGATTCTTGTGGATAAGAGAAAAAGAATCATTTATTTATGACTGCTAAGTCTTTTTCTTGGGTTTGATTGATAGAAGTCTAGACTATCTTTAAAACCATGTCTAACACAGCCCGTATGTAGAAACATACCTCCAATGACAGGGAATTGGCTGCTTTTGATATTGAAGCACCTGGAGTGTTGATTGTTTCAAATAAAAGCATCAAACTGTTTACAACAGGGTAAATTAAAATTTCGCTTTGTACAAACAGATTTGTATTGCTACTTGTTATGTAGCACTGCATGGAAATCACATGAAAATGGGATGAGTATATGGTAACAATTTCA
This sequence comes from Athene cunicularia, assembly GCF_003259725.1. Taxonomy (NCBI): domain Eukaryota; kingdom Metazoa; phylum Chordata; class Aves; order Strigiformes; family Strigidae; genus Athene; species Athene cunicularia. The sequence continues at coordinate 133,178,659 of NW_020799095.1, forward strand.
ACTGCATGTTATAAAAAGAGATTTTCTTGGTTGGATGAAGAATTCTGATAAGTGACATAGTATTTCTGAAGTGGGGAAGGAACAGAAATGTTATTTAACTAAGCTGAAATATCAGCTTGCAGAAGAATCTTCAGACTTAGAGTTTGAAACTTGCGAGGGTGTTTCTGAAGTGATCTCTGTTCTTCTGCATGGTGTTTTAGAATCTCATTGATTGTTGATTTCTATTTAAATAATTTTTGAAAATTATACAAAGCAGGTCTTTGTTTGGGGTGACTAAATATCTTTTAAAATGTGCTTCTACTGCCTTTCTAATCAAGTGCCTAGAGCTATGTAAGTTTGAACCCCAGGCTGATACTTGAATATGTCTAATAGAGTTCTTGTATTTGAAGTTTTAATGGGGAAAGATTGAAAATACACATGACTTTTTTACTTTTTTTTTTTTTTTCCTTTATATCTATGGAAGCTTTTGGTAGCCAGTATATCTGAATGATAATCATTTGTAGTACTGATGCCACAAGAGTTGCTCCCTAAAAATTATGCTAAATATCAAACTCATTAATAGAAGGAAATTCTGGAATACAATTTAGATAACACTTTCAGTTTTCTGCAGGTAATACATTTGAATGAATGATCCTTTTATATAAGGACTTTAAAAGCAAACAGTGTGATAATGAGAATGTATCAAACGTTCAGAGAAAGAGGAAAGCCAGACTCAGTGTAGATGAGCTTGTTGCACAGCAGTGTCTTATCCCAGGAGAAAAGTGCTGTAGCTGAAATGGTTAGAAATAATTGACACTGGTTTTTAGTATGATCACTGTGCTGAAATGTCATTGTGTCAAGATGTCATTTGTTAATCAAAGTGGTGATTTTAATATGAACCAAAATAGTTTCTGTACCATTATTTTGGAAAGTTAACAGCTTGCACACACATGGATATTCACAGACCTTTCCTAAAGTTAGGATAAGAGACAGTGCTTTATTTCTGACATTTGCTGGATAAATAATTTTAAGCGTGCTTAGGGCAAATAGAAACTAGAAAAATACAGTTATTTCAAATGAGATTTATCCCAGGAGAAATTATGATTGTTAATCAGCATGACAGAAAACAATAATTGCTTGCAAAGGAGCAAAGTATGAAGTGATTAATATAATCTGAAATAACATGCAGTGGATCACCATGTACAAGTGCTGGGTTTTTTCAGGTATAATAGAACATCAGTAATATGAGGGCCAGATTTTGTTCAAACTTAACTGCATTTGTAGAGTAGGGTGTCTCAGTTGACTTTGGTGGGCCTCACTAAAATGATTCCTGATACACATCAGATGGAGTGATAAGTTCACTACCAGATGAGTCCGGTAGCGATAGCACCAGATCTCTCTGTCTCTTTCCCTCTGTCCTTGCAAGCCTTGTAGAATTAATCCATTTACATGACACTGTAGCCACTGCAGTTGTGTACCTTGTCCTCATACCAGATGCCAAATATGGCAAAGTATGGAAATATCCCTCACTATTCAGTATCTTTATTCTCAGAGTTTTATTTCCATACCAAAAGCTTATTTAAAGACCTTTTTTTTTAAAAAAAAAAATATTATTATTTACATGTATTTTAAACCCAGAATATTTTATATCTGCTGAAAACTTGTATTGCCATTAAAATTAGACTTCTGCTTGTTAAATATATGCATAGAGTCCTTTAAAAAGAGGTAATCTACAAAGATAGTTAAGTCCTGTTAGATGTCATTGGTATTAAGAATAGTGTGTGCTACCAAAAAGTAAGTTACACTGAATGAATTAAGTACATTGTATTTGTATTTAAGTTGTCTATCGTTTGTTCAAAGTTATGTGTTGCTTCTGAAGAAAGGTTCCTGGCAATGATTCTTATCTTACAGAGTGATTCTTAGGATTCAAGAGCAAGATTATCACTGTGTGTAAGCTGTGTTACTGGTCATAGGCATTGTGATAAAACAAATAACAAAGGACAGATTTTCAATGCTAATTTATAGTTCCTGAAGTTCTGCCATCTAGTTCATGTGTACAGTCTCAGAATCCCTTTTTGGTGGGATTTGAAATTATTGCTGCTATAGGCTGCAGCAGGAAGAAGGAGAGGGTGCCTTCCCCCATGTCTCCAAGAAAGCCTGTTCCTTCATGACCAGTGGCACTGGCCTGCTAACATACGTAAGGTTACGTTCCTTGCTGATTTGAAGTCTACTGTGAGTGACTCCTCAAGTCTCTGCATCGTGTCTTTTCTCTTTTGGCAGTACAGAATGCAACAGGCTTCGTAACAATTTATTTCTGAATTGATTTATTATAATTGAAAAGTGATGTTTCACTCTGAACAGCTGTATTAGAATGTTAACAATTTAAGTTTACATTTATGCTGCCAGAAAGAATGAACATAAACTGAATTTCAACTTTTAACGTTCTCTCACTCTAATAGAAGCTGCCGTGTGCGGTTTTTGACTGGTATAGTCCTTCACCCAAAGCTATTTTGTCTGATGATAAAACCATGAGCGTATGAAGCTTGCACATTTTTCATCTCTTTTATGACCTTATCTTTTGTGAGTGGCTTCTGTGAAGGTATCCTAACTATAGGAAGCACCTGGCAAACATATATGATATCTATGCTGTGATAAGCAGTTGTGAACAAGAAAGTAGATCTGTCAGTTCTGAACTGTTCATTGTTAAAACTACTTTGTTGATTTAGCTGATTGCAAAATACATTATAAAGTGACTAACAGCTGCTATAACATTCCTAGTCAAGAAAGTTCAATAGTTTTATTGTACAAGACTTTTTATAAGACCCTAATACTGATAGGAACAACATGGATTAAAACAGCAGGGTTGAGAAGAACTGCTAACCCATGTGCTTCTTTAAAATACCACAACTACTTGTGGTACAAGCTGATTAAGTACAAATTGGGAAGTCTTTCATTTGTTAAAAAGATTAAAGTGAAATTACTTGTTAATATTCAAGTCTCTCTTTTCCTACTTGTCAGTGTTGTCAGAGATGTTAGAGTTCTCCCTCTTGTGTTTCTGGTAATATGTCTCTTTTAGACTCTTCAAATTCCCTGATGAACTGCACCACCTTGAATTACAGTGGTTTAAGGTGTTCACTTGCATCTAGTGGATAAACACTAGGGTATTAAAAACCACATTTAAAAACTTTGATTTGAAGAGCAACAGAAACAGTTATTGCTGGTAAGAAAGAGTAAGGTCGAAGTGAAAATTCTGTTCATATTACAGTGTTGAAGTTGTTTGAATAAGACTTTTTTCTCTCTTAGTTAAGCAGTATATTGTCTTTTCGGCACTTCAGTGTAAGGCAGAGATTTGTTTTCACCTAATTTTAGCTGTCTAAGGATAGGTTTCTAGTCTAAGCTGTGTTTTTAGAGGATGATTCATTTCAACTATCTCAAACAGCAAGAGCGGTGTCCTATCTCAAGCATCCTTGAATAGGATGAATCACTGTGGAGGTTTCTCTCTTCCCTGTCTATAGGAGTGCCTACATAAGTAGTCTGGACTAGCTTAACTTTCAGACAACTACGGTTAGAGGAGATAAATTCTGCCCAAAGTGTAGCTTTAATACCAAATATAGAGAAATAGCTGAAAGTCCAGTACCCTTAATTAACTCATGACCAAACATACTATATAATATTATAGATTTTTGCTCATTTGAGCCTTTTTTTCATGCAATAATGTTCTTTTAGAGATCAGAATTCACTTACTGGTCTTAGTTTAGAGAAGGAAAAACTTAAACAGAAGCAGGTTTTGCTTCATTTTAGTGCAGTTACTGTTGCCAGTACTTCTATACCACTCTTTGGTGTTGATGGTAAAAAGTTATTTCTCCTTTAACTTAAATACAAAATGTAATTGAACAACTAAGTGAAGAAATAAACATGAGAAAAAAACAAAACAATGTGATTAGAAAGGAATTAACAGGTTAGTAGCAAAATGGTATGTATAAAGCAAAAAGCACTTGATTTGGCTTGGAAGAAAGAAAAAAAATAATGTCCTGGATCCAATTAAATATCTACACCTGTAAATCGAAGAAAAATATAATCAGTTTTAAAATAATTATTAAAAAATAGTCCTTTTGAAACTGGAAAATAGTGAGTAAACAATTGAAAGAAAACAAAATCTGCAAGGAAATTAACTCCTTTGTGCTAAAGAAATGTTAGCTGCTAAAGTAGCATTAAGTAAGGGGAAAGAAAAGAAAAAAGCCTGAGATGTGTTTTGTTGTCAGCTCTTGCGCTAAGCCTCCTTTTGGCTTCTTAATGTTGCAGTGTCTCCAGCACCAAATAGATTGGCTTGGTGGTCCATTTGCATCTGACCTTGACACTCAGCTGAGCCTGGGATAAACTTGCTTCACTGATGGATTCTGAAGTCCACAATACTGTACTGGTTGCTGGTTTCACAAGCAGATTGCTTCAGTATGGAGGGAGAGTAGTATGAGGCAATTGGAGAAATCAGTGTTGTGATATATCAGGTGTGTAATGCATGGACTTGGTAGTTGGTGAATAGTAAGTATCAATGAAAGTAATTATCAGTGAAAATAATGAAAAATACTAACAGGTGCAAAACAAAGTTTTCCTTAATGTAAATTCTACACATTTCGTTCTACTCTGTTTCATATGACATGAATTAATTCCTGAAAACTTGATTATGAAAACCACGTCACACTGTACTTCATGAAACACTGAAAAAGCAAGTTAATGAAAATTAAGCCATCTGCTAACATACATTTTCAGATCTTTCCTCATCTCCCACATACTTAATTAATGTGTGCTGTAGGTTGTATACCTTAGCTGTAATTCTGTCCTTTTGCCCTTCAGCCCAATATGTTCACATAAGTTTCTGCTCCTCTCTCAATTCTAATAGTTTTGTTTGTCTGAAATTCTGGTTAGTTGCATTGATGGAAAAAATGGTTAATTTGCATGCTAACACCAGGTTTGCGTATATTATAACCTGGAAAAATGTTATATTTTGGAGCTAAAATTTTCCATGCTTGAGCTCCATCTAAAATAATTATTTCTAAATATTGTTGTTGTTGTCCTGATTTAATCCATAGAGATCTATTGTTTACAGTGGAAGAAAAACATTTTCTTTAGTGTAAAAATTCAGTGCAAAGAACATTTTAAGGGCTTTCTATGGTGATTATGCAGCTTGAGTTAGAAACTTAATCAGAATTGCCCTTGCCATGAAGTGCTTTCCAACATTTTGGAGAAAACTGGAGTTGATCTTGCCAGATTTGAATCTTGGAAAAATTACCTTCTGTATATCTCCAATAAAGAGCAATTTGTAGCAGCTGTAAGTAGCTATAAAGGTAGAAATATGAAGGTGAAAATATGTGGTAGGTTCTTGAGTCCACCCAGAAAAAGCAGAGGTCTGTTTGGTTACTACAAAGTAATTATACAAATGCTAACTCAAAAATAGGGTAGTTTGGTAGCGACAAAAAATTGATAAAACTACTTATAAGAAACTTGATAGCTTTTTCAGCCTGTGAGTATTTAGGACTGTCTTCTGAAATGCAACTCCAGATTGAACTGAAGCATGTGAACTTCAAATGACTGAGTAAAATTATACAGTGTGTTTAACAGAGAAATCATACTAGATATTCATGTTGTCTTTTAGCTTTAAGTGCCTATGAATACACTCGACGATATTTTTAGTGCTACAAATACCCCAAACTATATTTTTGTTATTCAAGTCTGGATTGAGTATAGTATTGTGTTTGTGTGAGAAGTAGTTTACCAGGCTGTTAGGATTGGAAAAACTGGTTTTTGTATGAATGCAAGGAAGAAAGTGTTGTTACAAGATATTACATGTGCACATGAAGTTAATACTTTATAGTGTTTGTATATAATCATGTACTTGAAAACTCTGAGTCACAATCTTATCTGGTATAAATATAGCTCCAGTGATAATGTATGGGGATCTGGCATGGTTTCTTGTAATCACATTTCTTTACCTATGTTGCTAATAAAAGCTTTTGTTATCATGAGTGGGGAAAAATTACAAGTTACTGCTTAATTGCTGTGCTTTTTACTCCTTGCTCTTCTATTGTCAACTCTACAGTCGGATTTTCAGATTCTAAAATACACAGCCTTTGTTTTTTAGTGATTTTCTGTGGGACACAGTTTTTAAAAGTTTGCTAAAAAAAAAACCCACCATAATTCAGTCCTATTTGTTAATTGTATGGATTTTATAATTTTTTTCCACATTCTTCATACTGTCTTCCTATGCAAGAGTTTCTTGAATTGATTAGAAGTAAAAAAATATCTATAAATATAGTAAAATACTGACCTGGATAAGCCCTTGGAGATGTCATTTAACACATTACTGTGACCAGACTATTTTGTGTTAATACCTGAACCACTTACCTTCAATGTAATTTTTTGTAGTGGTTATTTCAAAGTATTTTTGCATGGAGCTTGCCTAGGATCTTTGTTTAACTGAAATAACTGCTCTCTCAACAAGGAGTTCTTCAAATAAAAATTAAATGGTCATCTCCAAATATTTAACTTTATCATAGTTTTCCATGTGTCCTATGTACAACCTTGTCATGGATAATACTGAAGGCAGACAGACATTCTCAGGTACTTCTGGATGGTGAAAATTCTAAAATACATCAGAAATGTTGCATTTCTTTAGATAAAGCTTGATAAGAAAATTATCATAGGGGCTTGCTGGTGCATTATGACCTTTAAGGTCAAATACCTTAAATGCTGAAATACCACAGGGTAGCTTTCCACTAGTTGCCTGAAAAGTCAGAATGTTTAATGGACCATATTTCTGTACTGTCATTAATGTGCAATGCATAAGAAACATCTAAGTGTCAACTCAAGAAAACACTTAACTGTAAGCAAATGTTCCTAGGCAGTAACAAGTTGTGTACAATGACTTTTTTGTGTTGGTTTACAGAATTAGGTGCAAGTTGTGGTTCTGGTTTTTAGGCGTATGGAGTAAACACTGATTTCCAGGATTTGTCTCTCCACAGAACAGGAAGGATTGGATACTCAAGGCTTGTTTGAATCACTGGGAACTCACATATGTTTATGTGTCTAATTTTTTTTTTCCGTTTGCTCTCTGTTTATAGATATGCGTATGTTTTCACTTACGCATGTGAGCAGTCATTGAGATATTGTAGGACCTCTGCCTAAAAGTCACTGTTGAAAGATGTCAATACTGTATTCCTTTGGTTTTTCAGGCAATGAAGAAGGCATCCAGGAGGCAGCAGAATCTGATGGTGATGCAAGGTCAGAGAAACCAGGGCAGCTTGCTGTGGAGACTGAAGATTGGGATGGGCCAGGTAGGAAAGAACAACTGAAAGCCAAGATAAATGTCTTAAGCTAGAATTCAGTATTTTTTAGTGTTATTATTTTAGTAGATATGTTATGCTTTGCATTGATTTTTAATGAACTATTTCTCTTATGTTCCTTTGGAGACCAGGATATTGATGGATAAGTCCTAAGATAAAGTTCTTGAGTAAAATATGGTTTTGGCTGTACCATTTTGCAAGTTGTTCAACATAAAATTCCTTATGTACCTGCTTGATAAAAAAGGAAAATGTTGTTGCTTTTTAGAATTTTATGTTTAAAATTTAACAGTAAGTTCTCAGTTCCGTGGTTGTATTGAGGTAGAAGTTTTTCTGCTCTGTTTTCTAAGGTCACAAGACCAACCAAACACCTGTGTCTCTTCTCAAGCTTTGTGCTGACATTTAGCAACACGTTGAGTTTAGCAAATAAGTATGGTGTCTACTGACATTTTCAAGAACTTTACCTGTTTTAGCCTGATAGAAATAATTTAGCACACCTGGTCATTGATTTCAGTTGAAAGAGAAACTCATATTGCAGTCAGTCCACATTAAAACTAATTCACGGTAACATTTTCTATTACGCACAGTGAAGATGGTGCAAGCATAACATTGCTAGGATACAAGATGTGATGGTAACACGGGAATACTTTCCAAGTATCTATTCAATATTAATACATGAAACCTCTGTTGTACCATAAAAGTACCTAAGACAAAGGGGTAAATTGTATTTCTCAATTAGGCAATTCTGCAGTTGAATTCAGTGCAATGTTTTCATGGGTATGGACTCTGGAATGGGCCTTAAAAATCCATTATGCTGACTATATTTTAATAGTGCTGTCGGAAAATGTACATCTGAAGCGAAACGTACTCACAGAATAGCTGTATCTCTTATGGAAATTTTCCCTAAAAAGGATGAGCACATCAGAAAAGAGTTCCAGAAGTGTCCTATCAATAATTTATAATGCAATAATAATATTCCATTAGAAAAATTCCTGTATTTCAATCACATTTTCATCCTTGCTTGATTTTTCAAATTACTGTATGCTCTTCATGAAGAGAAGAACAAAACTAATGGTAATTTTCTGAAACCAGTAGCTGGAAAATATAATGCAAACAAAAATGAAGACATAGTATACCTAATTATTATGATGTAATTTAAAATGTTTTTAATAGTAATGCACAAATAAGTTGATATTCTATATAAAGCACTATGGTGTTATATGAAAGCAAGATTTAGTATCATATTTCACTAGAGTATATTTAAAATAATATAAAAGACATCTTTGGATATAGAATGGCCTTTTCCAGCTTCATAGTAGACTTAAAGGCTGTCAGTGATTAACATATGACTTGGTTTTAATTTCATTATAAATAAACTTTGTCTGAAATCAGTAATTTTTTTGTTGCTTTTTTGTTTTTAGTGTATTTCAACATAGTTGAATAAGTATTTTGTTGCTGGCTGCTGTTTTTTATATGAGCTACCTTATACAGAAGTTTCGGAGATATCTTTTGTGACAGTATGGTGTGAAAGGAGTATTTTTTATTTTGTGGGGAAAAAATTTCAGTTAAACGGTAAGATGTGTGTATTTCTTGTAATATTTATTATAGCTGTGACATGGGATAAGACAGAAAGCTGAATTTGGGAAAATTCCTTTTGACTTCAGAAAACTGATGACCATCAATATGAAATAAGCAGCTCTATTTTATTTAAATACTGGTTCTTTACAAGGATATAATATGTATGAAGAAAGACATGGATACATACTACATATCATACTCCCCATCATCCATGCTTTCTGAAATGAATTTGATTTATTGATACAGAAAATGAAACAATGAACAGAAGATAATTTTTGACCATGAAGTAGAAAGATAACTTCTTTCAGATCTGAAAAAAAAACAAACCAAAGCATGAAATGTTTCTCTTATTTAGGAACATATTTTTGCACAGCACAAACAGAACCACTAAAACCTTTTCTTCAACTTTTTTTTTTTTTTTTTTTTTTTTTTTTTTACAACTCATAGTAGAGGTGCTACCTCAAAGAGCAGATGACCATACATTCTTTGTTATCTGGTCTGTCTCTGGTCTCTTTACTGAGATGGAGCGCTCTCAGAATACAACGGCTGTGTTCTGCATGATACAAGTTGCTGTCAACTGATAATGTGAACTGTGACAACTCAAGGATTCATATAAATAGTAGAGCTGTTTTGTTATTTTAATTTTTTTTTTCTTTTTTTAGCACTAAGGGAACATATTGTTATTTTCAGAGCCAGTAGTTGCCAGGGACTGAAGTTCTGCGAGTTACTCATTAGCAACAACTTACTCACGGATAAATCAAAATTAAGCTTCTGGCATTAATTAGAGTTTTATTTTGTTTGAAAATTTGCATTGTTAAATGGTTCACATGCATTCTCTAGCCTATGTAATTAGAATATTTTAATAAAGAAGTATCTAAAGGTAAATGTGCTCTAGCTTCACAGAGTTTCTGCTGAAGCAATCTTTCAGTCTTTCGACATTCACTGACCATCGAGGAATTGCAGACATAATGCCAACTCTGTGTAGTCACTTTGAGTGTTATCTGAATGTTCTGTAAATTGTGTTCAGGTTTCATTTTTTTGTCCTCATATTTAAAAATTCTTTATAATGAGAAAACTACTCTGAAATAATGGAAACTGAGGTAATAGACTGTATATGGGGACACAGTAAAGGACCTGATCCTTTTTTCCTTTATAGCAAATGGCAGAAGTCCAAAGAATAGAGAGTGTGTAAAGTAAGAATGGGCTTAAACAAATTTTATATGAAAAGACTTATTTTTTACAAATGGAAGCAGAGGCCATTTTACAACGTTTAATACACTGCTATCAGATGGATGCCTTGATACATGTAGATGTATATAGTTCTATAGCCTTTGGAATATTACTAGGATATCGGTGCATGTGAGGCCAGTGATCAGTGTTTTCACATGTAATGAACAAAAGGCAGATCTCCTACATGTCTTCTACAGACCATCCATCACATGAGAGAAAAGGATCATTCTGTTTTTTACTGGATATCTGTTCTATGTAAGAACAAAAACCGCCTAAACTTGGGGAACTGTGAATGAAATATCTTAGAGGTTGCATGCTTCCATACCAGAACTTTCTTAAAATCTATGAAGATTTTAGATAGTAGGCCCCTCAACTAAAATACTGCTGAACCCGATTTAAGGAAATCGTATTTTATGACATCTTGAGAGATAAAGAAAAATTGTTTACAGAATTAGAAATTACCGCTTGTTTACCATGCAGTGATCATGCCTGTATTGGTATATGCATGTTCAGACCACTGTGCTTGTCATTTTAAGAGACAACAAATATGAACTGTACCAAAAGGGAGAAAGATTTGAATGAAATTGTATGAAGTATAACTTGGAAGCATTTAAGAACATTTTTTTTACATTTTTCCAAAAGCTATAATAAAAATGAAGGCAATGTTGACTTTACATAGAAGAGAATTTTAAAAACTAGAAAAATATAAGTTTAAAATTAGTGGGGAAAGAAGTGAATGTAACCAGATGTTAGGAACTATAGCATCTGGCTAAAAGAAAAAAAGATAAAAGTAACAAAAAATCTATCAGTAGCTTCATTAATAACAGTAAGATGACATTTTAAAATATGGTAAGAAAAAAATAATTAGAAAATTGGTATTGATCTATTACAAGTCAGGACTCTTAATAGTTACAGGGGACAGGGAAAAGGTTAGAGTAGTTTCAATATTTTTACTCTGCTTAAAATATATTTGTGCTGGAAAACCTATTTGTCTGTAAGTGATGACTGTACTTCTGTTCCATCAACAACTGATCAATGTGTTAAACCTGCTAAATTCTAGCTAATTTAAGCAGTCTGACAGTTTAACATTTTTAGGAGCTAGGTCCTTTTTTAGGATCTGTCCTAATCATAATTCCTCAGTTTTCAAAAAAGTTTTGAGATGATTTGGAAATTCTTGAATACTAGAGGGAATAAATGTATTAACAAACAGTAAGTAAGGTTGGTCTGGGTAATGACTGACCTGTCCACATGACAGCGATCCCATTGAGAATAATGGCATAAGTGATGTAAGACCTTTTATTAAAGGGGGATTAGTAAAAATGCCAATCTGTATAGGTTTATGGAAAAAAAATGTATCTTGTAAAACCAATTTTATACCTAATGGTGAGCTAAAGTATTCTTTGAAATATGTTCACAATCAAAAGAAAATACTGAATAATGTATAGGTACTGCTATTGCCAGATCTGAATAACTTGATGTGTTAGCTGCAGCAAAATTTTAGTTTCAGTATAATTAAATATGAAGTCATGTGCTTACAAGAAGGTAATAGAAGTTTTAGTACAGAAAGCAGCGTGCCCAAAAATGTCTTGGGATTTAGTGAGCCAGGGTTGAGCTCAGAAGATACGAGTTTGGGATTTTAAATTACCTTGCTTGTCTGGTTAGCAGTCTTGTTTGATGCTGAAACAGGGTTCTGTCTCCTGCATTCACACTTCACGAACAATGTTACAATTTGAAACAGTCTTAGAGAAGAACCAGTAGAATGTTGAAAGGACTGGTATTATGAAAAATATACCAGAACATATATATAGAACTATGATACTATTAATGCTTAATAAAAGAGACAGACGGGCTTTCATGTAAATTCTGGTGTATTGCTTTAGCAAGATGAGAATCAGAAAGGTTGTAGTGAACATCTGGCATGTCAGGTTCACATTTTTACCTGCTATAAAAGGTAGTCTGAAAAGATTTTCTGAATAGAGTTCCTGTAACCATTCATAAGGATCACTGTAAATATGTATTGATTGTTGGGTTTATTTAGTAGTACTATAAACAGTTTGGGTTATAAAGCAAAACTGTGTAATATAGATTGGAATGGTTGGTAGACCACTGCAAGATAGAAACAGACATTAACGATAGTCTTCTTTTTTCCTTTTTACTTTTTTTTTCCTCTTTTTTTTTTTTTCTTTTCTTTTTTTCTTTATTTCTTTTTAAATCAGTCTAAGAAGGACTTGGAGATTACTGTCCTGATTTTGTTTCTTTTTTGATTGGGGAAATGTGGTAGATATAAGATCTTGGAAATGCTATTTGATGTAAATTAACAAAAATCCATGAAACATAGTTAACCATAGATATAGTCTGACAGTAAGAAGAATATTGTGAAGAAGCAGAGGAAATCATAGAACGACTGTGTGTTACTCTGACAGTGAATCGGTATTATCTCTGCTATCAGATAATGCAGTTATCATTAATTTTCACATTTGCATTTCAATCTTTGGAAGGAAATGACTCTTGCCGGATGAAGATAAGAGCTCTGTACCACTATAATGAACCATCATTTTATCCTGATGCTTTGTATCCATATGAAAATGAGGCTGGGTGGTGGTGTGGTATGTGAGGAGGGGGTTGGGGGGGGTCATAGGAACATTATAACAAAGTGTCAAAAATCACTACAGACTTTTGGAGCCCTTTATGAAACAAGAAGCTGTCTAAATAAATCTTCTGTAGTGAAGTGGATATTGGATTAAAAGCAGAGAGCTGGGCTCCTATAAACGGGGGTTGGGAGGGGACCTTGGAGGAGCAGGGGAGCATTTCTGTGGATCAAGATCCAGTTTCTATCACTAGTTTGGAACTAGGAGAAGGCCATGTGGGCACAGAATAGCAAAAGGGTGTAATAGTCATCAAGTTAACCCTTGCACTGCAGATGTTATTTTGACACTGGAATACTATTAAGGTAAGTGAAGTAAATGCTAGTGGAGCACTGTCTTTGTGGTTTGGGTTCTGATACTGGAGCTGTTTTAAAAGGTTACCACACCTGTGTATTAAACACAGGACTTCAAAAAAGTTTCAGTCTTGTATATAGAGCTGATCCAAGTCTTCATGGACTGTAATGTTCCCAGTCCTTTTCCATGCATAGCCTAGGTTTGTGCCGGTTACCTGAAACTCAATCTGCAGAACTCTGCAAAGCATTATCCCATTTTAAGTCTGATTTCTCTAAAACCATTGTTCCCCAAGTACTCTTGAATTATATTCAACTTGTTTGACCTTTATGGTGTAGTTAGTGCCTATAACTTACAGACCTCATCCATACATCACTGGGACTTTCTAACAAATGTCTGTTAAACCCACAAACTCTCAAGGTTTCCCCCACTGCCCCATTTTTTTTGTAACAGGAGATTCTTACATCATCAAATGATTGTTAGGAACAGATTTTTAGATATATTATGTTTATAAAGTCATTCTTAGGTTATAACCTGGGACCATTTATAGGAGCACCAGGATATCCATGTTGCCATGACCAGCTGGAACCGATGGATTATTCTGCTGGCTGTAGCAGCCACTTCCTCCTACAGACCTTTCCCAGGGCCTCACTTCTCTGCTTTCATGTAATGAGCACATTTCTGTCTCATAATGAGAAGATGCAGGGCTAAGAACTATAAGGTAAAATAGGCTACACCTGTGTTAGTTAATTCAGTAGTGACAGCAGCTGAGTTGTGTATACTTGTGAAGTGTTAAAATGGTCCCTGGCATGATTTTGGTTGAGGCCAGCTGACATTCTTCTCAACTAGATCACAAGGTGCACCAGTTAAAGCACTGCAGGGAGCATTCACCAGAGGTAGTTTGTGTGCAGTCACCTGTTCCAAGGCCAAGGAAGTCTCCCAGCATGTAAGTATGTCTGTATTTGGCCTCAGTGCCCCAAACCATTGTTTGGTGCATATAGTTACCCTTCTTTTACATTTAACAGACATACTTAGAGCAGACATTGGCTGTTCTTCAAGGCAATAGATCTTGTTGGCAGACTGCTCCCTGTATGGGCCTGAAAGATGAGAAGGTGAGAGTGGCTGTGTGAACTCACATGGAAGTAACAACCAAACCTTGCTGTCACCTTTCCCACATGCCATTTTGGTTTTTGTGGGAAACAGGCTGTTGCATGACCTACTGACTTGACCATGTGTTATAGGTAAAATCAAGTAATAGGGAGAATTTTAATTTATGGTCACACCTGACAAAATCAAATGATGCCCACTAGCCAGAAATAGTGGTCACCAAGACTTAAAGAGAAAATTGATGTGTATTACAGTTCCCCTAAAATCATGTGAATAGGCAGTACTAAATTTTGAAAACTAAGATATTTCCTGTCTTGACGTCACTTGTTATGGTGACTTCTGTTGCATATCTTTCATGATTCAAGGTACAAATATAGTGGGATTCTGTAAACTTGGAGATAAGCATTACTTCATTTGACTTGCAACTTAAAATATCAAAAAGCAGCGAGTTCGTCACTGAACACTGGAGCCCTTGTCAAGCATTCCAACTGTTTTGTCAGTTGGGATGCCATTTCCTTATCATTGTTTCACACAGTTAACATATATATGTAAATTTAAATTTAATTTCAAAATTAGTTGCTTTAGAAATGAACTTACTGTAGAAATAATGTTTTCCCATGTGTACATTTCACATTTGGAAAACTTTAATTTTATTTAAACGATTAGCCTTTTAGAGTATTTTCAAATGCAAAACTTCTTATTTATCCTAGTCAAAATGCTTCAGAGAAGTGAAACTATCTAAAACCTTTAAGGTTATTGCTTTTTACTTTGATAGTATTAATTTACTATTTGTGGACTTTTGTTTACTCATTTGTGAAATATTTAATTGACATCATAAGGCTTTTTGGTGTGTTAGGTGTAAATTGCTTGTTGGAAACCATCTTAATTTGCACGTGAGCAAGTTTCTAGACTAGGTAGACTTGAAATTGATACCGTGTCTTCCTAAATTCTTTTGTACTTGTGTATGTCCAGCATGAGACAAGAACATTGGCCTGACTCGTAAAAGGCATTGAACTCTGAATGAAAGGTGATACATGTTAGAAATGTATTCTATTTTGATTGGCATTTACATTTCAAGCACAAAAGAGTTCTTGTGCTTTGAAAAAAGTTGATAGCTGGGAAAGGCATGTGCAAGGGACGAATGATCAGATTCACTAGGTACTTCTCTTTGGACATGATGTGCTATATAGTGGATATTATGTAAAGTACAAATCCCTGTAGGTCACACAGTGAAGGACTCCTAGTCTGTGAAATTCTGCGGGGAATCAATGAACATCTGCATTACAATACATTGTTTCTTGTAGTTTCATGCACCAGGGGACCTGCAGAGGCTGGCAGAAAGCTTTGCACTTTCCAGCTGTCTCCACCGTAGTTTGGTCATAAAGGCAATATAACACCCTGGTAATTGCAAAGGACTGGGAAACAATGTCTGGTTTTGGAAACAGATGGGGTGAGAATCAAAAGGGACATGTAATTGGTCCACAACTATTTTGTTCTTTGTTGTGGTTTTCTCATTAATTCAGCTAAGAATGCAGAATACTGCATAGCAGCACTAGCTTGAACAATTGAAGGACGGATGTGTTGATACATATATACACAATACAGTGTTATTGAACGCGCAAGGCTGTAGTCCAGCAGTTGGATGCAAATACCTAGTGAGAGATGCTAGCGACTTTATTTCTCAAATTGGCAGGTTTCAGTTGATTTCAGTGATGTATCCTGTGTTCAGCGTATCATCAAAGAAAATATTTTGATTTTCAAAATACATTTTCCTCCTACCCCTTTGAAAACTGCTTTATTTACTCTCTCTTAAGACATCATAACATAAAAGTTGTAACAGTATAACTAAAATAACAAAAACGTTATCACCAGAAACCATTGTACCTCTATGGGAAAGACCTAGCTTTTGATGAGAGTAAAATATTACATGTGATGTGTGAAAGACAAGCTGGATACTAGTATTTACCCACAACATTACACAGTTCAGAATGGTTCAGAGACAGAAAAAGAAACTGAACATTGTGGTCATGGGACTATGACAGAGTCCTAAGGACAAAATTCCTCTCAATTCTGACCGTGACTTTCTCAGTATCTGTGTTTAGTTCAGTGACACCAGTTCAGCACACATTTGGGTTAACATTTTTGATTATGTTGTTTCATTTTTTTTAAGGTGCCTTACCATCACGTGCTCAAAAGAAGGATATGGATTGAATAGTAGACCTTATTTTTTCTCATTGATGTAGGCTTCAGACAAGGCTATGGGTAAATGATCTTTGTAAAGTGCAATAGTGGTCATCATACAGAAAAGCTACAAAAAACTTTTATGCAATCACTCAGCACTTATTCACCAACATGGCAAAAGTAAGCATGGTTGTCTTAACAGCATCAGATCTCATTTTTGTTTAGTTACTATGTTAATGACATCAGTGAGAAACCCCGGAACCAGATAGTCTGAACTATGGCCCAGAGGTAAAACTAGTAATATACCTGTGCTGATATTTGGGTAGGCAGAAGTAGTAAGGATGAAAGCCTGTGTTTGGAAAGCTGTAACTGCACAGTGGCCACTGTTCCTAGTTTTTCCTGCATTCAGCTAACTAGCTTAAAACTTCTAAAGCAGCTGCGTAGAGGACAGCTGATCTCCTGGTTTGCTGTTTTTTTTTTTTTTTTCTTCCCCCTAGAGATTTCAAAGCTTACCCAATATGCTTTTTAATAACCAGGGCTGATTCCAAAAATTATTTTAAATCTATAGCCTACTAAATCATGTTCATGGGGTAGATGCTTGTGTATGCCTGTTTTGCCAGTGTTGGCAACCAGTCCAGTGTATCTGTTGCATCTCTTATGATATGTAACAGAAAAAATGAATCAGATTGTCCCATCTTACTTGTTCCCTCTGCTCTCCTTTGTCTCCCTCAAGACCGTTAAGCAATGTGTTCAAGCTGGAAAACTTGAACAACCATATTTGACTTCACAGCATATTCTTGGGGATTACAGATAGAAAAACTTTCCAGTATTTTACATAATTTTAAGTGAGTATTGCAGGATTATGCATTGACATATTGTGTGTTACAAAAAAAAAAAAAAAAAAGGTAGTATATTTCAAACATGGAGGATAAAGCTGTAAAAATAATTTTATTTTGAGTATTTTCTCTAGGTGGGCTCATTCAGTCTGCTGCTTTGATTTTATGGCAGTGTAGTTGCGTTGATTTTAAAGATGCTTCATCAGCATAAAACCACAATGATGGATTATTGTGGATAATTTAGAAAGACAGTACAAAGTATACTATGGACATACTGTTCCAGAGTGTTGCATATATTCATTTTGGGCTGGGTGGCTCTTAAAGGAGACTGAATTTCAAATTACATCATTGTGTGAAAAAAAACCTTAGGTTATCTGAAGCTTGATACTTATGGTGTGGTGCCAAAACTACTAATCAGTTCATAAATCTTTGGCTTGCATATATAAATACATACTAGTTCTCATTTAAAAAATGAGACTATCTGGAGAGCAGTCATGATAAGCACTCACGGAGAGTTTTCTTAGGTGTAATACAGTCCTGTTTTCAATGTTTGTGTAATGCAACATTGTAAATTCTTCATATTCTTTCTTATGATCTGATAAAGTATGTATAATTTTAAACTTTATTTACTTAATACTTTTACTATTGTGATTTGTACTTTGTGATTTTTATTGACATTCTCAGAAAAAAACTTTTCTCCCCAAATACGGAACTGCTTTGAATTTGATATTGACTGTTTTTCAAGGTGTGTATTGGATCTCAACTTCTCATGGAAATTTTCTTTTAAGAGGTGCTCTCTAGATATGTGACTATTTCCAAGCAGCAATAAAGGAAAAGGAAAAAAAAACCAAACCCCTACAATGAAACAACAGATATTCTAATGTCTTGTAGCCCAATAGGAGCTAACATTTAGTTTAATTACTATATCCATAATCTTTTAGCCATCAAACTTTGAGCCTCTTCAAAGGAAATTATTTTTCTCTCATCTTGTCCTGCTAATCATTGTTTTAATAGTTAAAACTTACTTAATTTTCTTTTCTGTATCTTCGTGCCACAATGCATGAATCATCTGTAATCGAAGAACAGTGTGCTAAGGTTGTTGACAGGGATGTGAATGGGAGATGAACAATGTAGAATTTAAAATGGCATATATGTGCCAGGGGACAGACATCAGGGGACACTGGAGAAATATTCTTGCATAGTGCCTTGAAACATGTGATCTGACCAAGCAATGGACAGTGAGAAGACTTGGACTCTGTCCTACATGATGCATAAGCTTCAGGTTCTTTTAATATATTTTTGCAGAAATACCTCTGATTACAGAAAACCTATTCTCCTTGAATTCTGTCTCTTGTCAATATATTCTACGATGTCATATGCATATGGCAAGCATGATGCAATAGATGAGCTGTTCTACTGATTCATTGATTTCACATTGTTCAGTGTTCTGCATACTGGGAGACTTAGTCAAGAAATTAAATAATACTCTAATAGCACTTAGAAACTGTGATCATCCCTATTAAAAAGCCTTTTGCCATCTGCTTGGTTTTTAATTTTTCTTGTAAAAGAGACAAAAAAATGGCTTGAATATGTAGAAAAAAATGTCATATTACTTCCACCATTTCTCAGCTTCTGGGATCATTGCCCTATAAAAATGCTATGTGCATTTCCCCAAAGCTTGGACATATCATGACGCTTATCTAAAGAGAAAAATGATGTATTTTTAAAAGAAAAATGCTGACCTAGTTAGTGAGGCTGAAACCATTCATTAATTAGAAGTCATAATTGCAATTACATGGTAAAATTAATTTATCACAAAAATAATCCTATCAGTTTTCCTTTTTGGAAAAATGGAACCAAATGATTTTAGCAGCCCGTATTGCTTAAGGCTGATATTACAGTGATATTGGTTTAGAGTGAATAAAGCAATCAAATTCTATTTTCAAGATCTGAAATTCTGAGACTGCATCAATGATAGTTTATATATTATATGAGATTCACTTGAGTTGTAATTTTGTAATTACATAAAATATATAAAGCATATATCCATAGATAAATGCATAAAAGGAAAATAGTGTGCTGAAATTTAAAAAGAGTGAATTGAAGATAACACAGCACATAATATATAGAAAAATTCATGTAATATGGCAAGTATGCTGCAGTGTATGAAAGAAACTCAGAATGCCTTTTCTACCCTCAAGCTATTTAGACTTCCTTGATATTCAAATCTTAATGTACATTAAATGGAATTTAAGGAGGTCCACCTTGCTGGACCTCAGGCAGACTTAGCAAGTAGTGCTCCTTGGGGATACCACTTTCTGTATATATTTGCAAAGATGTTATAGCCATGAAATATAGTCCTTTGATGACATCATAACTGTGAAATATGACTTTATTTTGCTCACCAGCAGTCAGAGTTTTGCTTTATCTATATTAAGCAGTCTGTATGCATAAAGAAAGAATATCAAGTACAGAAGCTGACTGCTGTAACCTAACATGGCCACCTTCAGTTGGAGTACTCATCACTCCTGTGATGCTCTCTGGATGTCAGGGGACTATTTGTAGAGTAACATGCTGTCAAATATCGCTAAGTTTGACATTGTCTTCTTTCCAGAAATTTTGTACTAAGTGCTGTGGATACCAGTAGACAGCTATATGCCCAAATTCAGCAACTATTTATGATAATATGATAATTTAAATTTTAACAGTGGACAGAAATTTATTATTTTATGTTGGGGTAGTGAAACTTGGTCTTTAAGGATCTCAAATTATATAATTAAAATTTCTGGTCCTGTTGGAGTAAATAGAAAAGTCCACATTGTTGCCAATGGAGTTAATACCTAGTCTATTAATGACTAGTTAATATATGAATGCATATATCGTTTGCATAAGACTCACAAATACACTTACTTTTTAGGAGAAAGACTGTTAGTCATAGTCTCCAGGGGAGTGTTCATCCACCTGGACTTTATTATTAAGGGGAGATGTAACAAGTATACTTTTAAGCATCTGAAAATATCTTAAGTCTCTAAGAAAAAGACTTCATAAAAAAGTGCAAGAAATATATGCTTAAATTTATTTTTCCAGACTAACCCGGCATTTGAATGTAGAATCAATAAGTATTTTGGGTTTTGTTTTTTTGGGTTTTTTTGTTTGTTTGTTTTCTCTCCAGGTAGTAAGAAAAAAATAATCTATTTTTAGAAGAATGCTTTTGGTCTTCTAGGCTCCCATCTTACAAATCATCTACAAACTTTTAATGTTATGTATATGAGCATGCTATTAAACAAAGAACTACTTGCATGCATTATGTTAAGCACATATGTAAGTGTTTGTAGGACTGCGGCCTTAGGTCAGAAGCTCTTACAGAAAGGAGCTGCCTTTATCATTGTACTTTCCATGTACTCAGAAACTGTTAGCTTGCATAAATTAATAGGGATGCAAATAGAAGCAATGCTAAAGGCCCCTTTCCACTCCTCCACTCCCTAAAAAGGCCTTAAAGGTTGAGTAAATTATTTCAGTAAGACCCAGAATTCTAAATACAATAATGACTTCAAATTGTAACTTCTTCTGTTTAAGAACATTGTTTTGTGAATTTGCTTGATTTTCTAACTTCCTATTTTAAAACATTTTAAATTAATATATTTATCTTAATATACAAGATGTTTTGATTCATATATATTTTTTAAATTGATTTTTTTTTTTCTTTTGAGAAGTAGGAGCTAAATCTTGAGGCAGCTGTTCATTTTTATTTCACAGCAACTTCATTGTCAGTGGTGGGGTAGTAAAGTTTTACATAATACGTTATCCTTTGTAATGATAACTTTGGATTCTGCGATTTTAAATTAAAAAAACCCAAAAAAACAAAAAAAAAAAAACCATCATATTTCATGGCTCTTATTACAGCTGTGAAACACAGTCTTGGGGTGGCATAATGCATGAGTCTTGATCTTATTTTATTTGCTAGTAATAAGATCTTTTCTGTAACTGTATATATATTATTTGCTGTAACTATATATAGGAATGTACCAATATTATAAATTGAGAGGAGTCAATGTTATAATTTGCCCAGGGATAGAAAAGGATTGTCATATGTAATGTCCAAAGTGTTCCTGAGGACAAATATTTTTCTCAAAGGAAACAATTTTTTTAAATTACCTTTTGCAGTTTGGGTTTTTCTTAATTAAAAAGTGCCATAAATTTGACTGAAGATGTATTCTGTGTGAAACATTAGTGGCTATTAGTTTCTTCTGGAAATCAGTTGAATCTACTGCCTATTGTTTTAATTATTAGCCAAGTCCAAGCAGTATTTTAGAATTATGACTGTTACTTGATGATTTTCTCAAGCATCAGCTGATAAACTAAACCTTATCTAAGCAGTTAAGGGGAATAAAAGAAAATTTATCCTTTTATAGCTCCTATTTTTTCCATGAGAGTTTCTTAGCTGTGGCCCATCCTGTTTATATTTTTCATTGACTTTATTTCTTCAATTTTTCTTTTGTACAGACACTACCTACTGTTCACCTTTTTACTTCCTTATGTAATATTTGTAATAATAAAACAATTCCATATATACTGGTTTTAATTAACCTTATAGGTAATGCATTGTGAGATAGAGGGAGTGAGATTATTTATCTGAATAAATTTACTTCATATGAAAAGTGTAGCACCTAAGTTTATATGTGGTTCTCCTTTGTAATTGTGGCTCAGTGTTACTTAACCATTGTATTTGTAATCCCCACCTTCCTGCCTGCATTTGTGTTCCCCTTCACACATGCAGATGGTCACAGCACTCTGGCTATCGAGGTGACAGTCCAGCGGTGTTTAGCGGAGCAAATGTCTTTATGTTTTGGTTGCCTAAAAATGATTCACACAAAATGCATGCAGCAAAGGGGCAGTTTCCCCCATGCACTCATAAACATGTGCTGAAAATATGTAATTTTCCTTAAAAAAAAAAAAAAAAAAAAAAAAAAAGCAAAGCTTTTTGTTGTTTCTATTTCCTTTTGATCATTCATAATTTCTGATCCTCTCCTTTTATATTCCTGGTCTGATTTAGTTCATGCTCTTCATTTTCCCTCTGCTCTGTATTCATTCTCTTTCTGTCATTTATTTCCTTTGATTCTGTTAAAGTCCTTTTTCCATGTGGTGTGTGTCTTTCATACATTATAATTATAAAATATTTCCGTTTTCTCTTCAAGCACTCCAAATTTATTTACCTAGCTTTCTAAGTTTGGATACAGTATTTCCTACAGTATTTATCAAGGAGACTAGAAAGAGAAATGAGCATACTATTACTATTCTTGGCTTTGCTGTATTTTCAAAGAGCATCTGCTGGTGTTCATCTGATTTTTTTTTTCCCTCAGCTATGTATATAACACACACATATGTATCATCAATTCAATGAAAACACCACAGAGAAAATGAATTTTATGAAATTGGGAGGAAGTTTGCAGCAAACAGTGGATTATATTGGTGTTATATAGCTATCTCATCAAAAGGTAGCAAATGCACAAGACCTTTTGCGCTTTTCAATTTGAAAGAAAATGATTTCATTAGAAAAAAAAAGAACCATCACTCTGGATGTTGGAGAATGCCAGAGCCTGATGAAACCAGCTGAAGAGACAAACTGAGTGTACGGATGCAGATTAGCCTTCAGAAGATGAGGGTGTAAAAGGGATTTAATGGTAGGATGGATTATAGAAATCCTTGTAACAATGTTAAATAATTATAGTTCCAGCCGAGATCAAAGCAGTGCTGATTGAACCCCCTCAAGCTGTTAACACGGAGTATCTTGAAGAAAAAAAAAAAAAAAGGGAAAAAAAAAAAAAAAACCCAC